>NW_023493674.1:452500-722500 GCF_013265735.2 Oncorhynchus mykiss | reverse complement strand
GGTAGAGGTAGGAGTAGGTAGTATGTGGACCAGGGCTAGGTTGGGGTAGGTAATATGTGGACCAGGGTTAGGTAGGGGTAGGTAGTATGTAGACTAGGGTTAGGTAGGGTTAGGTAGTATGTGGACCAGGGTTAGGTAGGGGTAGGTAGTATGTGGACCAGTGTTAAGTAGGGGTAGGGTTAGGTAGTATGTGGACCAGGGTTATGTAGGGGTAGGGGTAGGTAGTAGGTGGACCAAGGTTAGGTAGGTGTAGGTAGTATGTGGACCAGGGTTAGGTAGGGGTAGGGGTAGGTAGTATGTGGACCAGGGTTAGGTAGGTGTAGGGGTAGGTAGTATGTGGACCAGGGTTAGGTAGGGGTAGGGGTAGGTAGTATGTGGACCAGGGTTAGGTAGGGGTAGGTAGTATGTGGACCAGGGTTAGGTAGGGGTAGGGTCAGGTAGTATGTGGACCAGGGTTAGGTAGGGGTAGAGGTAGGTAGTATGTGGATCAGGGTTAGGTAGGGGTAGGTAGTATGTGGACCAGGGTTAGGTAGGGGTAGGTAGTATGTGGACCAGGGTTAGGTAGGTGTAGGGGTAGGTAGTATGTGGACCAGGGTTAGGTAGGGGTAGGAAGTATGTGGACCAGGGTTAGGTAGGGGTAGGTAGAATGTTGACCAGGTTTAGGTAGGTTTAGGGGTAGGTAGTGTGTGGACCAGGGTCAGGTTGGGGTAGGTAATATGTGGACCAGGGTTAGGTAGGGGTAGGTAGTATGTGGACCAGGGTCAGGTTGGGGTAGGTAGTATGTGGACCAGGGTTAGGTAGGGGTAGGGGTAGGTAGTATGTGGACCAGTGTTAGGTAGGGGTAGGGGTAGGTAGTAGGTGGACCAAGGTTAGGTAGGTGTAGGTAGTATGTGGACCAGGGTTAGGTAGGGGTAGGTAGTATGTGGACCAGGGTTAGATAGGGGTAGGTAGTATGTGGACCAGGGTTAGGTAGGGGTAGGTAGTATGTGGAACAGGGTTAGGTAGGGGTAGATAGTATGTGGACCAGGGTTAGGTAGGGGTAGGGTTAGGTAGTATGTGGACCAGGGTTAGGTAGGGGTAGGTAGTATGTGGACCAGGGTTAGGTAGGGGTAGGAAGTATGTGGACCAGGGTTAGGTGTAGTCAGGTAGAATGTGGACCAGGTTTAGGTAGGGTTAGGGGTAGGTAGTATGTGGACCAGGGTTAGGTAGAGGTCGGGGTAGGTAGTATGTGGACCAGGGTTAGGTAGGGGTAGGTAGTATATGGACCAGGGTTAGGTAGGGTCAGGTAGAATGTGGACCAGGTTTAGGTAGGGTTAGGGGTAGGTAGTATGTGGACCAGGGTTAGGTAGGGGTAGGAAGTATGTGGACCAGGGTTAGGTATGGTCAGGTAGAATGTTGACCAGGTTTAGGTAGGTTTAGGGGTAGGTAGTGTGTGCACCAGGGTTAGGTAGAGGTAGGGGTAGGTAGTGTGTGGACCAGGGTCAGGTTGGGGTAGGTAATATGTGGACCAGGGTTAGGTAGGGGTAGGTAGTATGTGGACCAGGGTTAGGTAGGGTTAGGTAGTATGTGGACCAGGGTTAGGTAGGGGTAGGAAGTATGTGGACCAGGGTTAGGTATGGTCAGGTAGAATGTGGACCATGTTTAGGTAGGGTTAGGGGTAGGTAGTATGTGGACCAGGGTCAGGTGGGGGTAGGTAGTATGTGGACAAGGGTTAGGTAGGTGTAGGTAGTATGTGGACCAGGGTTAGGTAGGTGTAGGTAGTATGTGGACCAGGGTTAGGTAGGGTTAGTTAGTATGTGGACCAGGCTTAGGTAGGGGTAGGGGTAGGTAGTATGTGGACCAGGGTTAGGTGGAGGTAGGGGTAGGTAGTATGTGGACCAGGGTTAGGTAGGTGTAGGGGTAGGTAGTATGTGGACCAGGGTTAGGTAGGGGTAGGTAGTATGTGGACCAGGGTTAGGTAGGGGTAGGAAGTATGTGGACCAGGGTTAGGTATGGTCAGGTAGAATGTGGACCAGGTTTAGGTAGGGTTAGGGGTAGGTAGTATGTGGACCAGGGTTAGGTAGAGGTAGGGGTAGGTAGTATGTGGACCAGGGTTAGGTTGGGGTAGGTAATATGTGGACCAGGGTTAGGTAGGGGTAGGTAGTATGTAGACTAGGGTTAGGTAGGGTTAGGTAGTATGTGGACCAGGGTTAGTTAGGGGTAGGGGTAGGTAGTATGTGGACCAGGGTTAGGTAGGGGTAGGAAGTATGTGGACCAGGGTTAGGTATGGTCAGGTAGAATGTGGACCAGGTTTAGGTAGGGTTAGGGGTAGGTAGTATGTGGACCAGGGTTAGGTAGAGGTAGGAGTAGGTAGTATGTGGACCAGGGCTAGGTTGGGGTAGGTAATATGTGGACCAGGGTTAGGTAGGGGTAGGTAGTATGTAGACTAGGGTTAGGTAGGGTTAGGTAGTATGTGGACCAGGGTTAGGTAGGGGTAGGAAATATGTGGACCAGTGTTAAGTAGGGGTAGGGTTAGGTAGTATGTGGACCAGGGTTATGTAGGGGTAGGGGTAGGTAGTAGGTGGACCAAGGTTAGGTAGGTGTAGGTAGTATGTGGACCAGGGTTAGGTAGGGGTAGGTAGTATGTGGACCAGGGTTAGGTAGGTGTAGGGGTAGGTAGTATGTGGACCAGGGTTAGGTAGGTGTAGGGGTAGGTAGTATGTGGACCAGGGTTAGGTAGGGGTAGGGGTAGGTAGTATGTGGACCAGGGTTAGGTAGGGGTAGGTAGTATGTGGACCAGGGTTAGGTAGGGGTAGGGTCAGGTAGTATGTGGACCAGGGTTAGGTAGGGGTAGAGGTAGGTAGTATGTGGATCAGGGTTAGGTAGGGGTAGGTAGTATGTGGACCAGGGTTAGGTAGGGGTAGGTAGTATGTGGACCAGGGTTAGGTAGGTGTAGGGGTAGGTAGTATGTGGACCAGGGTTAGGTAGGGGTAGGAAGTATGTGGACCAGGGTTAGGTAGGGGTAGGTAGAATGTTGACCAGGTTTAGGTAGGTTTAGGGGTAGGTAGTGTGTGGACCAGGGTCAGGTTGGGGTAGGTAATATGTGGACCAGGGTTAGGTAGGGGTAGGTAGTATGTGGACCAGGGTCAGGTTGGGGTAGGTAGTATGTGGACCAGGGTTAGGTAGGGGTAGGGGTAGGTAGTATGTGGACCAGTGTTAGGTAGGGGTAGGGGTAGGTAGTAGGTGGACCAAGGTTAGGTAGGTGTAGGTAGTATGTGGACCAGGGTTAGGTAGGGGTAGGTAGTATGTGGACCAGGGTTAGATAGGGGTAGGTAGTATGTGGACCAGGGTTAGGTAGGGGTAGGTAGTATGTGGAACAGGGTTAGGTAGGGGTAGATAGTATGTGGACCAGGGTTAGGTAGGGGTAGGGTTAGGTAGTATGTGGACCAGGGTTAGGTAGGGGTAGGTAGTATGTGGACCAGGGTTAGGTAGGGGTAGGAAGTATGTGGACCAGGGTTAGGTGTAGTCAGGTAGAATGTGGACCAGGTTTAGGTAGGGTTAGGGGTAGGTAGTATGTGGACCAGGGTTAGGTAGAGGTCGGGGTAGGTAGTATGTGGACCAGGGTTAGGTAGGGGTAGGTAGTATATGGACCAGGGTTAGGTAGGGTCAGGTAGAATGTGGACCAGGTTTAGGTAGGGTTAGGGGTAGGTAGTATGTGGACCAGGGTTAGGTAGGGGTAGGAAGTATGTGGACCAGGGTTAGGTATGGTCAGGTAGAATGTTGACCAGGTTTAGGTAGGTTTAGGGGTAGGTAGTGTGTGCACCAGGGTTAGGTAGAGGTAGGGGTAGGTAGTGTGTGGACCAGGGTCAGGTTGGGGTAGGTAATATGTGGACCAGGGTTAGGTAGGGGTAGGTAGTATGTGGACCAGGGTTAGGTAGGGTTAGGTAGTATGTGGACCAGGGTTAGGTAGGGGTAGGAAGTATGTGGACCAGGGTTAGGTATGGTCAGGTAGAATGTGGACCATGTTTAGGTAGGGTTAGGGGTAGGTAGTATGTGGACCAGGGTCAGGTGGGGGTAGGTAGTATGTGGACAAGGGTTAGGTAGGTGTAGGTAGTATGTGGACCAGGGTTAGGTAGGTGTAGGTAGTATGTGGACCAGGGTTAGGTAGGGTTAGTTAGTATGTGGACCAGGCTTAGGTAGGGGTAGGGGTAGGTAGTATGTGGACCAGGGTTAGGTGGAGGTAGGGGTAGGTAGTATGTGGACCAGGGTTAGGTAGGTGTAGGGGTAGGTAGTATGTGGACGAGGGTTAGGTAGGGGTAGGTAGTATGTGGACCAGGGTTAGGTAGGGGTAGGAAGTATGTGGACCAGGGTTAGGTATGGTCAGGTAGAATGTGGACCAGGTTTAGGTAGGGTTAGGGGTAGGTAGTATGTGGACCAGGGTTAGGTAGAGGTAGGGGTAGGTAGTATGTGGACCAGGGTTAGGTTGGGGTAGGTAATATGTGGACCAGGGTTAGGTAGGGGTAGGTAGTATGTAGACTAGGGTTAGGTAGGGTTAGGTAGTATGTGGACCAGGGTTAGTTAGGGGTAGGGGTAGGTAGTATGTGGACCAGGGTTAGGTAGGGGTAGGAAGTATGTGGACCAGGGTTAGGTATGGTCAGGTAGAATGTGGACCAGGTTTAGGTAGGGTTAGGGGTAGGTAGTATGTGGACCAGGGTTAGGTAGAGGTAGGAGTAGGTAGTATGTGGACCAGGGCTAGGTTGGGGTAGGTAATATGTGGACCAGGGTTAGGTAGGGGTAGGTAGTATGTAGACTAGGGTTAGGTAGGGTTAGGTAGTATGTGGACCAGGGTTAGGTAGGGGTAGGAAATATGTGGACCAGTGTTAAGTAGGGGTAGGGTTAGGTAGTATGTGGACCAGGGTTATGTAGGGGTAGGGGTAGGTAGTAGGTGGACCAAGGTTAGGTAGGTGTAGGTAGTATGTGGACCAGGGTTAGGTAGTGGTAGGTAGTATGTGGACCAGGGTTAGGTAGGTGTAGGGGTAGGTAGTATGTGGACCAGGGTTAGGTAGGTGTAGGGGTAGGTAGTATGTGGACCAGGGTTAGGTAGGGGTAGGGGTAGGTAGTATGTGGACCAGGGTTAGGTAGGGGTAGGTAGTATGTGGACCAGGGTTAGGTAGGGGTAGGGTCAGGTAGTATGTGGACCAGGGTTAGGTAGGGGTAGAGGTAGGTAGTATGTGGATCAGGGTTAGGTAGGGGTAGGTAGTATGTGGACCAGGGTTAGGTAGGGGTAGGTAGTATGTGGACCAGGGTTAGGTAGGTGTAGGGGTAGGTAGTATGTGGACCAGGGTTAGGTAGGGGTAGGAAGTATGTGGACCAGGGTTAGGTAGGGGTAGGTAGAATGTTGACCAGGTTTAGGTAGGTTTAGGGGTAGGTAGTGTGTGGACCAGGGTCAGGTTGGGGTAGGTAATATGTGGACCAGGGTTAGGTAGGGGTAGGTAGTATGTGGACCAGGGTCAGGTTGGGGTAGGTAGTATGTGGACCAGGGTTAGGTAGGGGTAGGGGTAGGTAGTATGTGGACCAGTGTTAGGTAGGGGTAGGGGTAGGTAGTAGGTGGACCAAGGTTAGGTAGGTGTAGGTAGTATGTGGACCAGGGTTAGGTAGGGGTAGGTAGTATGTGGACCAGGGTTAGATAGGGGTAGGTAGTATGTGGACCAGGGTTAGGTAGGGGTAGGTAGTATGTGGAACAGGGTTAGGTAGGGGTAGATAGTATGTGGACCAGGGTTAGGTAGGGGTAGGGTTAGGTAGTATGTGGACCAGGGTTAGGTAGGGGTAGGTAGTATGTGGACCAGGGTTAGGTAGGGGTAGGAAGTATGTGGACCAGGGTTAGGTGTAGTCAGGTAGAATGTGGACCAGGTTTAGGTAGGGTTAGGGGTAGGTAGTATGTGGACCAGGGTTAGGTAGAGGTCGGGGTAGGTAGTATGTGGACCAGGGTTAGGTAGGGGTAGGTAGTATATGGACCAGGGTTAGGTAGGGTCAGGTAGAATGTGGACCAGGTTTAGGTAGGGTTAGGGGTAGGTAGTATGTGGACCAGGGTTAGGTAGGGGTAGGAAGTATGTGGACCAGGGTTAGGTATGGTCAGGTAGAATGTTGACCAGGTTTAGGTAGGTTTAGGGGTAGGTAGTGTGTGCACCAGGGTTAGGTAGAGGTAGGGGTAGGTAGTGTGTGGACCAGGGTCAGGTTGGGGTAGGTAATATGTGGACCAGGGTTAGGTAGGGGTAGGTAGTATGTGGACCAGGGACCAGGGTTAGGTAGGGGTAGGTAGTATGTGGACCAGGGTTAGGTAGGGGTAGGTAGTATGTGGACAAGGGTTAGAGAATATACACCATCAGGACATCATAGTCACCTCTGGTCTGGGATTCCCATCAAAATGATCCTGCTGGTTCCACTGTCACCAAACTGGTCTGTACTGGTCTGTGGTAGTAATGTGCTGGTCTGTAGTACTTCTGTGCTGGTATGTAGTAGTGTATAGTACTCTACTGTGCTGGCATGTAGTACTCCTGTGCTGGTCTGTAGTACTCCTGTGCTGGTCTGTAGTACTCCTGTGCTGGTCTGTAGTAGTGTGTATTACTCCTGTGCTGGTATGTAGTACTCCTGTGCTGGTCTGTAGTAGTCCTGTGTTGGTCTGTAGTAGTCCTGTGCTGGTATGTAGTACTCCTGTGCTGGTCTGTAGTACTCCTGTGCTGGTCTGTAGTACTCCTGTGCTGGTCTGTAGTACTCCTGTGCCTGTCTGTAGTAGTCCTGCGCTGGTCTGTAGTAGTCCTGTGCTGGTCTGTAATAGTCTGTAGTACTCCTGTTCTCGTCTGTACTAGTCCTGTGCTGGTCTGTAGTAGTCCTGTGTTGGTCTGTAGTAGTCCTGTGTTGGTCTGTAGTAGTCCTGTGCTGGTCTGTAGTACTCCTGTGCTGGTCTGTAGTACTCCTGTGCTTGTCTGTAGTACTCCTGCGCTGGTCTGTAATAGTCTGTAGTACTACTGTGCTGGCTCTGTAGTACTCCTGTGCTGGCTCTGTAGTACTCCTGTGCTGGTCTGTAGTAGTCCTGTGTTTGTCTGTAGTACTCCTGTGCTGGTCTGTAGTAGTCTGTAGTACTCATGTGCTGGTCTGTAGTAGTCCTGTACTGGTCTGTAGTAGTAAGGTACTGGTCTGTAGTAGTAATGTACTGGTCTGTAGTAGTCCTGTAGTCTGTACTTCTCTGTGTTTAGGGCTCTACAGTGTCTTGATAACTCTCTTGTCTTTCTGAAGGGAAACCAGAGGAGGGAGGAGTGGGAAGGAACACACTTCCCCCTCATTTCCTCCTTAACCACCAGCAGGACGGCTCCAGCTCCTCACATCTGACTAATAGAAAGGCTAGCAATATTGGTCCTCAGTGATAGGTTGGTGCTCAGTGACCACAACAAAATCAAGTGACATGGTGACATCCTGTACTCCTTTTAGAGCTCACTGATTGGTTAATGACAGCTCTACAACCCTAAACCCTGACCATAACCCTAATCACAACCCATAACCACAACCGCTAACTACAACCCTAACCCGAACCACAACCCTAACCCTAACCCTGAACCCAAACCCTAACCACCACCCTAAACCCTAACCACAACCCTAAACCCTGACCACAACCCTAAACCCTAACCCTGAACCCAAACCACAACCCTAAACCCTAACCACAACCCTAACCCTGAACCCAAACCACAACCCTAAACCCTAACCACAACCCTAAACCCTGACCACAACCCTAAACCCTAACCCTGAACCCAAACCACAACCCTAAACCCTAACCACAACCCTAAACCCTGACCACAACCCTAAACCCTAACCCTGAACCCAAACCACAACCCTAAACCCTAACCACAACCCTAAACCCTAACCACAACCCTAAACCCTAACCCTGAACCCAAACCACAACCCTAAACCCTAACCACAACCCTAAACCCTGACCACAACCCTAAACCCTAACCCTAACCCTGAACCCAAACCCGAACCACAACCCTAACCCTAACCACAACCCTAAACCCTAACCACAACCCTAAACCCTAACCACAACCCCAAACCCTAAAAACAACCCTAAAATCTAACCACAACCCTAAACCCTAAATACAACCCTGAACCCTAACCACAACCTTAAGCACATTCCTATCCACAACCCAACGGCAACCCTAACCCCTAACCACAACCCTAAGCCCTGACCACAACCCTAAACCACAACCACAACCCTAAACCCTGACTACAACCCTAAACCCTGACCACAACCCTAACCCTAACCACCACCCTAAACCCTAACCACCACCCTAAACCCTGACCCTAACCCTAACCACAACCCAACAACAACCCTAACCCCTAACCTAACCCTAAGCCCTAACCACAACCCTAAACCCTGACCACAAACCTAACCACAACCCTAAACCCTAACCACCACCCTAAACCCTGACCACAACCCTAAACCCTGACCATAACTCTAAACCCTGACCACAACCCTAACCCCTAACCACAACCCTAAACCCTGACCACAACCCTAAACCCTGACAACAACCCTAACCCATAACCACAACCCTAAACCTTAACCACAACCCTAAACCCTAACCATAACCCTAAACCCTGACAACAACCCTAAAACCAGACAACAACCCTAAACCCTGACCACAACCCTAACCCCTAACCACAACCCTAAACCCTGACCACAACCCTAACCACAACCCTAACCCCTAACCACAACCCTAACCCCTAACCACAACCCAAAACCCTGACCACAACCCTAAACCCTGACAACAACCCTAACCCATAACCACAACCCTAAACCCTGATCACAACCCTAAACCCTGACAACAACCCTAACCCATGACCACAACCCTAACCCCTAACCACAACCCTAAACCCTGACCACAACCCTAAACACAACCCTAACCACAACCGTAACCCCTAACCACAACCCTAAACACAACCCTAACCACAACCCTAACCCCTAACCACAACTCTAAACTCTGACCACAACCCTAAACCCTGACCACAACCCTAACCCTAAACCCAAACCCTAACCACAACCCTAAACCCTAACTACAACCCTAAAACCTGACCACAACCCACAACCCATAACCCTAACCCTAACCACAACCCATAACCTAACCCCTAACCACAACCCTAAACCCTAACCACAACCCTAAACCCTGACCACAACCCTAAACCCTAACCACAACCCTAAACCCTAACCACAACCCCAAACCCTAAAAACAACCCTAAAATCTAACCACAACCCTAAACCCTGACCGCAACCCTAACCCCTAACCACAACCCTAACCCTAACACCTAACCCTAACCTCAACCCTAAACCCTGCCACAACCCTAACCCCTAACCACAACCCTAACCCCTAACCACAACCCTAACCCCTAACCATAACCCTAACCACAACCGTAACCCCTAACCACAACCCTAAACACAACCCTAACCACAACCCTAACCCCTAACCACAACTCTAAACTCTGACCACAACCCTAAACCCTGACCACAACCCTAACCCTAAACCCAAACCCGAACCACAACCCTAAACCCTAACCACAACCCTAAACCCTAACTACAACCCTAAAACCTGACCACAACCCACAACCCATAACCCTAACCACAACCCATAACCTAACCCCTAACCACAACCCTAAACCCTAACCACAACCCTAAACCCTGACCACAACCCTAAACCCTAACCACAACCCTAAACCCTAACCACAACCCCAAACCCTAAAAACAACCCTAAAATCTAACCACAACCCTAAACCCTGACCGCAACCCTAACCCCTAACCACAACCCTAACCCTAACACCTAACCCTAACCTCAACCCTAAACCCTGCCACAACCCTAACCCCTAACCACAACCCTAACCCCTAACCACAACCCTAACCCCTAACCATAACCCTAACCACAACCGTAACCCCTAACCACAACCCTAAACACAACCCTAACCACAACCCTAACCCCTGACCACAACCCTAAACCCTAACCCTGAACCCAAACCACAACCCTAAACCCTAACCACAACCCTAAACCCTAACCACAACCCTAAACCCTAACCCTGAACCCAAACCACAACCCTAAACCCTAACCACAACCCTAAACCCTGACCACAACCCTAAACCCTAACCCTGAACCCAAACCACAACCCTAAACCCTAACCACAACCCTAAACCCTAACCACAACCCTAAACCCTAACCCTGAACCCAAACCACAACCCTAAACCCTAACCACAACCCTAAACCCTGACCACAACCCTAAACCCTAACCCTAACCCTGAACCCAAACCCGAACCACAACCCTAACCCTAACCACAACCCTAAACCCTAACCACAACCCTAAACCCTAACCACAACCCCAAACCCTAAAAACAACCCTAAAATCTAACCACAACCCTAAACCCTAAATACAACCCTGAACCCTAACCACAACCTTAAGCACATTCCTATCCACAACCCAACGGCAACCCTAACCCCTAACCACAACCCTAAGCCCTGACCACAACCCTAAACCACAACCACAACCCTAAACCCTGACTACAACCCTAAACCCTGACCACAACCCTAACCCTAACCACCACCCTAAACCCTAACCACCACCCTAAACCCTGACCCTAACCCTAACCACAACCCAACAACAACCCTAACCCCTAACCTAACCCTAAGCCCTAACCACAACCCTAAACCCTGACCACAAACCTAACCACAACCCTAAACCCTAACCACCACCCTAAACCCTGACCACAACCCTAAACCCTGACCATAACTCTAAACCCTGACCACAACCCTAACCCCTAACCACAACCCTAAACCCTGACCACAACCCTAAACCCTGACAACAACCCTAACCCATAACCACAACCCTAAACCTTAACCACAACCCTAAACCCTAACCATAACCCTAAACCCTGACAACAACCCTAAAACCAGACAACAACCCTAAACCCTGACCACAACCCTAACCCCTAACCACAACCCTAAACCCTGACCACAACCCTAACCACAACCCTAACCCCTAACCACAACCCTAACCCCTAACCACAACCCAAAACCCTGACCACAACCCTAAACCCTGACAACAACCCTAACCCATAACCACAACCCTAAACCCTGATCACAACCCTAAACCCTGACAACAACCCTAACCCATGACCACAACCCTAACCCCTAACCACAACCCTAAACCCTGACCACAACCCTAAACACAACCCTAACCACAACCGTAACCCCTAACCACAACCCTAAACACAACCCTAACCACAACCCTAACCCCTAACCACAACTCTAAACTCTGACCACAACCCTAAACCCTGACCACAACCCTAACCCTAAACCCAAACCCTAACCACAACCCTAAACCCTAACTACAACCCTAAAACCTGACCACAACCCACAACCCATAACCCTAACCCTAACCACAACCCATAACCTAACCCCTAACCACAACCCTAAACCCTAACCACAACCCTAAACCCTGACCACAACCCTAAACCCTAACCACAACCCTAAACCCTAACCACAACCCCAAACCCTAAAAACAACCCTAAAATCTAACCACAACCCTAAACCCTGACCGCAACCCTAACCCCTAACCACAACCCTAACCCTAACACCTAACCCTAACCTCAACCCTAAACCCTGCCACAACCCTAACCCCTAACCACAACCCTAACCCCTAACCACAACCCTAACCCCTAACCATAACCCTAACCACAACCGTAACCCCTAACCACAACCCTAAACACAACCCTAACCACAACCCTAACCCCTGACCACAACCCTAAACCCTAACCCTGAACCCAAACCACAACCCTAAACCCTAACCACAACCCTAAACCCTAACCACAACCCTAAACCCTAACCCTGAACCCAAACCACAACCCTAAACCCTAACCACAACCCTAAACCCTGACCACAACCCTAAACCCTAACCCTGAACCCAAACCACAACCCTAAACCCTAACCACAACCCTAAACCCTAACCACAACCCTAAACCCTAACCCTGAACCCAAACCACAACCCTAAACCCTAACCACAACCCTAAACCCTGACCACAACCCTAAACCCTAACCCTAACCCTGAACCCAAACCCGAACCACAACCCTAACCCTAACCACAACCCTAAACCCTAACCACAACCCTAAACCCTAACCACAACCCCAAACCCTAAAAACAACCCTAAAATCTAACCACAACCCTAAACCCTAAATACAACCCTGAACCCTAACCACAACCTTAAGCACATTCCTATCCACAACCCAACGGAAACCCTAACCCCTAACCACAACCCTAAGCCCTGACCACAACCCTAAACCACAACCACAACCCTAAACCCTGACTACAACCCTAAACCCTGACCACAACCCTAACCCTAACCACCACCCTAAACCCTAACCACCACCCTAAACCCTGACCCTAACCCTAACCACAACCCAACAACAACCCTAACCCCTAACCTAACCCTAAGCCCTAACCACAACCCTAAACCCTGACCACAAACCTAACCACAACCCTAAACCCTAACCACCACCTTAAACCCTGACCACAACCCTAAACCCTGACCATAACTCTAAACCCTGACCACAACCCTAACCCCTAACCACAACCCTAAACCCTGACCACAACCCTAAACCCTGACAACAACCCTAACCCATAACCACAACCCTAAACCTTAACCACAACCCTAAACCCTAACCATAACCCTAAACCCTGACAACAACCCTAAAACCAGACAACAACCCTAAACCCTGACCACAACCCTAACCCCTAACCACAACCCTAAACCCTGACCACAACCCTAACCACAACCCTAACCCCTAACCACAACCCTAACCCCTAACCACAACCCAAAACCCTGACCACAACCCTAAACCCTGACAACAACCCTAACCCATAACCACAACCCTAAACCCTGATCACAACCCTAAACCCTGACAACAACCCTAACCCATGACCACAACCCTAACCCCTAACCACAACCCTAAACCCTGACCACAACCCTAAACACAACCCTAACCACAACCGTAACCCCTAACCACAACCCTAAACACAACCCTAACCACAACCCTAACCCCTAACCACAACTCTAAACTCTGACCACAACCCTAAACCCTGACCACAACCCTAACCCTAAACCCAAACCCTAACCACAACCCTAAACCCTAACTACAACCCTAAAACCTGACCACAACCCACAACCCATAACCCTAACCCTAACCACAACCCATAACCTAACCCCTAACCACAACCCTAAACCCTAACCACAACCCTAAACCCTGACCACAACCCTAAACCCTAACCACAACCCTAAACCCTAACCACAACCCCAAACCCTAAAAACAACCCTAAAATCTAACCACAACCCTAAACCCTGACCGCAACCCTAACCCCTAACCACAACCCTAACCCTAACACCTAACCCTAACCTCAACCCTAAACCCTGCCACAACCCTAACCCCTAACCACAACCCTAACCCCTAACCACAACCCTAACCCCTAACCATAACCCTAACCACAACCGTAACCCCTAACCACAACCCTAAACACAACCCTAACCACAACCCTAACCCCTAACCACAACTCTAAACTCTGACCACAACCCTAAACCCTGACCACAACCCTAACCCTAAACCCAAACCCGAACCACAACCCTAAACCCTAACCACAACCCTAAACCCTAACTACAACCCTAAAACCTGACCACAACCCACAACCCATAACCCTAACCACAACCCATAACCTAACCCCTAACCACAACCCTAAACCCTAACCACAACCCCAAACGCTAAAAACAACCCTAAAATCTAACCACAACCCTAAACCCTGACCGCAACCCTAACCCCTAACCACAACCCTAACCCTAACACCTAACCCTAAACCCTGCCACAACCCTAACCCCTAACCACAACCCTAACCCCTAACCACAACCCTAACCCCTAACCATAACCCTAAACCCTAACCACAACCCTAACCCCTAACCACAACCCTAACCCCTAACCCTAACCACAACCCTAAACCATAACCACAACCCTAAACCCTAACCACAACCCTACCCCTAACCACAACCCTAAACCATAACCACAACCCTAAACCCTAACCACAACCCTAAACCCTAACCACAACCCTAAACCATAACCACAACCCTAAACCATAACCACAACCCTAACCCCTAACCACAACCCTAAACCCTGACCACAACCCTAACCCCTAACCACAACCCTAAACCATAACCACAACCCTAAACCCTAACCACAACCCTAAACCCTGCCACAACCCTAACCCCTAACCACAACCCTAAACCATAACCACAACCCTAACCCCTAACCTCAACCCTAAACCCTAACCATAACCCTAAACCCTGACCACAACCCTAACCCCTAATCACAACCCTAACCCTAACCTAAACCCTAACCCTAATCCCTAACCACAACCCTAAACCATAACCACAACCCTAACCCCTAACCACAACCCTAAACCATAACCACAACCCTAAACCCTAACCACAACCCTAAACACTAACCACAACCCTAAACCCTGACCACAACCCTAAACCCTAACCACAACCCTAAACCATAACCACAACCCTAAACCATAACCACAACCCTAACCCCTAACCACAACCCTAACCCCTAACCACAAGCCCAAACCATAACCACAACCCTAACCCCTAACCACTAACCACAACCCTAAACCCTAACCTCAACCCTAAACCCTAACCCTAACCCTAACCCCTAACCACAACCCTAAACCATAACCACAACCCTAAACCATAACCACAACCCTAAACCATAACCACAACCCTAAACCCTAACCACAACCCTAACCCCTAACCACAACCCTAAACCCTGCCACAACCCTAAACCATAACCACAACCCTAAACCCTAACCACAACCCTAACCCCTAAACACATCCTTTGACATATTTTTAATCTTTCCTCTCCTACCTACCGTACCCTACTGTCTTCCCCTCCTCCCTTTCCTCCTGTTCTAAAAGTTTCCTATTAGCTCACACTTCCTCTTTCCTGTCTGTGTTCCCGTGGAGACGGATGTTTGGCAGGAAGAACTGGAGGAGCTGCAAGGCCCAGATAACCCAGACAACCACACACAAAGTACATTACACAAACACACTACATTACACACAAACACACTGTTACACACAAACACACACAAACACACTACATTACACACAAACACACTACGTTACACAAAAACACAAAAACACAGACACATTCCATCTCTTTCCTAGGTTCCTGGCTGAACAACCACATTCACAAACACACTACATTACCCACATAACCCCTGAACTAACCCACCTACCTAGCCCCTGAACTAACCTACCTACCTAGCCCTAACCCCTGAACTTACCCACCTACCTAGCCCTAACCCCTGAACTAACCCACCTACCTAGCCCCTGAACTAACCCACCTACCTAGCCCTAACCCCTGAACTAACCCACCTAGCCCTAACCCCTGAACTAACCCACCTACCTAGCCCTGACCCCTGAACTAACCTACCTACCTAGCCCTGACCCCTGAACTAACCCACCTACCTAGCCCTAACCCCTGAACTAACCCACCTAGCCCTAACCCCTGAACTAACCCACCTACCTAGCCCTGACCCCTGAACTAACCCACCTACCTAGCCCTAACCCCTGAACTAACCCACCTAACTAGCCCTAACCCCGGAACTAACCTACCTACCTAGCCCTGACCCCTGAACTAACCCACCTCGCCCTAACCCCTGAACTAACCTACCTAGCCCTGACCCTTGAACTAACCCACCCACCTAGCCCTAACCCCTGAACTAACCCACCTACCTAGCCCTGACCCCTGAACTAACCTACCTACCTAGCCCTGACCCCTGAACTAACCCACCTAGCCCTAACCCCTGAACTAACCCACCTACCTAGCCCTGACCCCTGAACTAACCCACCCACCCACCTAGCCCTGACCCCTGAACTAACCCACCCACCTACCTAGCCCTAACCGCTGAACTAACATACCTACCTAGCCCTAACCGCTGAACTAACCCACCCACCTACCTAGCCCTAACCCCTGAACTACCCCACCCACCTGAACTAACATACCTATTCTTAACGCCTAACATCAGAGCTTCAAGGTATTTCCCTGACTGAGTTGTCTGGCCATTTAGATATACAGATCCTTCTCTACCATACATACAGTACTAGAGGAACCTTCACTGCCATACATACAGGACTAGAAAACCTTCCCTACCATACATACAGGACTATAGGAACCTTCACTACCATACATAAAGGACGAGAGGGACCTTCCCTACCATACAGGACTAGAGGAACCTTCCCTAACATACATACAGGACTAGAGGAACCTTCACTACCATACAGGACTACAGGAACCTTCCCTACCATACATACAGGACTAGAGGAACCTTCCCTACTATAAAGGACTAGCGGAACCTTCCCTACTATACAGGACTAGAGGACTCTTCCCTACCATACAGGACTAGAGGAACCTTCCCTACCATACAAGACTAGAGGAACCTTCCTACCATATAGGACTAGAGGGACCTCCCCTACCATACAGGACTAGAGGATCCTTCCCTTCCATACATAAAGGACGAGAGGGACCTTCCCTACCATACAGGACTAGAGGAACCTTCCCTAACATACATACAGGACTAGAGGAACCTTCACTACCATACAGGACTACAGGAACCTTCCCTACCATACATACAGGACTAGAGGAACCTTCCCTACTATACAGGACTAGCGGAACCTTCCCTACTATACAGGACTAGAGGAATCTTCCCTACCATACAGGACTAGAGGAACCTTCACTACCATACACGACTAGAGGAATCTTCCCTACCATACAGGACTAGAGGAACCTTTCCTACCATACATGATTAGAGGAACCTTCCCTACCATACAGGACTAGAGGAACCTTCCCTACCATACAGGACTAAAGGAACCTTTCCTACCACACATACAGGACTAGAGGAACCTTTCCTACCATACAGGATTAGAGGAACCTTCCCTACCATACAGGACTAGAGGAACCTTTCCTACCATGCAGGACTAGAGGAACCTTTCCTACCATACATACAGGACTAGAGAAACCTTCACTACCATACAGGATTAGAGGAACCTTCCCTACCGTACAGGACTAGAGGAACCTTTCCTACCATACATGATTAGAGGAACCTTCCCTACCATACAGGACTAGAGGAACCTTCCCTACCATACAGGACTAGAGGAACCTTTCCTACCACACATACAGGACTAGAGGAACCTTTCCTACCATAAAGGATTAGAGGAACCTTCCCTACCATACAGGACTAGAGGAACCTTTCCTACCATACAGGACTAGAGGAACCTTTCCTACCATACATACAGGACTAGAGGAACCTTTCCTACCATACAGGATTAGAGGAACCTTCCCTACCGTACAGGACTAGAGGAACCTTCCCTACCATACAGGACTAGAGGAACCTTCCCTATCATACAGGACTAGAGGAACCTTCCCTATCATACAGGACTAGAGGAACCTTTACTACCATACATACAGGACTAGAAGAACCTTCAATACCATACAGGACTAGAGGAACCTTCAATACCATACAGGACAAGAGGAACCTTCCATGCCATACATACAGGACTAGAGGAACCTTTACTACCATACATACAGGACTAGAGGAACCTTCACTACCATACAGGACTAGAGGAATCTTCCCTACCATACAGGACTAGAGGAACCTTCACTACCATACATACAGGACTAGAGGAACCTTCACTACCATACAGGACTAGAGGAACCTTCCCTACCATACAGGACTAGAGAACCTCTCCTACCATCCAGTACTAGACACACCTTCCCTACCATACAGGACTAGAGGAACCTTCCCTACAATACAGGACTAGAGGAACCTTTACTACAATACAGGACTAGAGGAACCTTTACTACCATACATACAGGACTAGAAGAACCTTCAATACCATACAGGACTAGAGGAACCTTCACTACCATACAGGACAAGAGGAACCGTCCATGCCATACATACAGGACTAGAGGAACCTTTACTACCATACATACAGGACTAGAGGAACCTTCCCTACCATACAGGACTAGAGGAACCTTCACTGCCATACATACAGGACTAGAGGAATCTTATACAGGACTAGAGGAACCTTCCCTATAATACAGGACTAGTGGAACCTTCCCTACCATACATTCAGGACTAGAGGAACCTTCCCGACCATACATACAGGACTAGAGGAACCTTCCCTACCATACATACAGGACTAGAGGAACCTTCACTACCATACATACAGGACTAGAGGCACCTTCCCTACCATACAGGACTAGAGGAACCTTCCCTACCATACAAGACTAGAGGAACCTTCCTACCATATAGGACTAGAGGGAACTTCCCTACCATACAGGACTAGAGGAACCTTCACTACCATACAGGACTAGAGAACCTCTCCTACCATACAGTACTAGACAAACCTTCCCTACCATACAGGAGTAGAGGAACCTTCACTGCAATACATACAGGACTAGAGGAACCTTCCCTATAATACAGGACTAGAGGAACCTTCCCTATAATACAGGACTAGAATAACCTTCCCTGCCATACATTCAGGACTAGAGGAACCTTCCCTACCATACATACAGGACTAGAGGAACCTTTCCTACCATACAGGATTAGAGGAACCTTCCCTACCGTACAGGACTAGAGGAACCTTTCCTACCATACATACAGGACTAGAGGAACCTTCCCTACCATACAGGACTAGAGGAACCTTCCCTACCATACAGGACTAGAGAACCTCTCCTACCATCCAGTACTAGACACACCTTCCCTACCATACAGGACTAGAGGAACCTTCCCTACAATACAGGACTAGAGGAACCTTTACTACAATACAGGACTAGAGGAACCTTTACTACCATACATACAGGACTAGAAGAACCTTCAATACCATACAGGACTAGAGGAACCTTCACTACCATACAGGACTAGAGAACCTCTCCTAACATACAGTACTAGACAAACCTTCCCTACCATACAGGAGTAGAGGAACCTTCACTGCAATACATACAGGACTAGAGGAACCTTCCCTATAATACAGGACTAGAGGAACCTTCCCTATAATACAGGACTAGAATAACCTTCCCTGCCATACATTCAGGACTAGAGGAACCTTCCCTACCATACATACAGGACTAGAGGAACCTTTCCTACCATACAGGATTAGAGGAACCTTCCCTACCGTACAGGACTAGAGGAACCTTTCCTACCATACATGATTAGAGGAACCTTCCCTACCATACAGGACTAGAGGAACCTTCCCTACCATACAGGACTAGAGGAACCTTTCCTACCACACATACAGGACTAGAGAAACCTTTCCTACCATAAAGGATTAGAGGAACCTTCCCTACCATACAGGACTAGAGGAACCTTTCCTACCATACAGGACTAGAGGAACCTTTCCTACCATACATACAGGACTAGAGGAACCTTTCCTACCATACAGGATTAGAGGAACCTTCCCTACAGTACAGGACTAGAGGAACCTTCCCTACCATACAGGACTAGAGGAACCTTCCCTATCATACAGGACTAGAGGAACCTTCCCTACAATACAGGACTAGAGGAACCTTTAATACCATACATACAGGACTAGAAGAACCTTCAATACCATACAGGACTAGAGGAACCTTCAATACCATACAGGACAAGAGGAACCTTCCATGCCATACATACAGGACTAGAGGAACCTTTACTACCATACATACAGGACTAGAGGAACCTTCACTACCATACAGGACTAGAGGAATCTTCCCTACCATACAGGACTAGAGGAACCTTCACTACCATACATACAGGACTAGAGGAACCTTCCCTACCATACAGGACTAGAGGAACCTTCCCTACCATACAGGACTAGAGAACCTCTCCTACCATCCAGTACTAGACACACCTTCCCTACCATACAGGACTAGAGGAACCTTCCCTACAATACAGGACTAGAGGAACCTTTACTACAATACAGGACTAGAGGAACCTTTACTACCATACATACAGGACTAGAAGAACCTTCAATACCATACAGGACTAGAGGAACCTTCACTACCATACAGGACAAGAGGAACCTTCCATGCCATACATACATGACTAGAGGAACCTTTACTACCATACATACAGGACTAGAGGAACCTTCCCTACCATACAGGACTAGAGGAACCTTCACTGCCATACATACAGGACTAGAGGAATCTTATACAGGACTAGAGGAACCTTCCCTATAATACAGGACTAGTGGAACCTTCCCTACCATACATTCAGGACTAGAGGAACCTTCCCTACCATACA
This sequence comes from Oncorhynchus mykiss, assembly GCF_013265735.2. Taxonomy (NCBI): domain Eukaryota; kingdom Metazoa; phylum Chordata; class Actinopteri; order Salmoniformes; family Salmonidae; genus Oncorhynchus; species Oncorhynchus mykiss. Next base: position 702,112 of record NW_023493674.1, on the reverse strand, counting down.
TACAGGACTAGAGGAACCTTCCCTACCATACATACAGGACTAGAGGAACCTTCACTACCATACATACAGGACTAGAGGCACCTTCCCTACCATACAGGACTAGAGGAACCTTCCATACCATACAAGACTAGAGGAACCATCCTACCATATAGGACTAGAGGGAACTTCCCTACCATACAGGACTAGAGGAACCTTCACTACCATACAGGACTAGAGAACCTCTCCTAACATACAGTACTAGACAAACCTTCCCTACCATACAGGAGTAGAGGAACCTTCACTGCCATACATACAGGACTAGAGGAACCTTCCCTATAATACAGGACTAGAGGAACCTTCCCTATAATACAGGACTAGTATAACCTTCCCTGCCATACATTCAGGACTAGAGGAACCTTCCCTACCATACATACAGGACTAGAGGAACCTTCACTACCAGACATACAGGACTAGAGGAACCTTCCCTACCATACAGGACTAGAGGAACCTTCACTGCCATACAGGACTAGAGGAACCTTCCCTACCATACAGGACTAGAGGAACCTTCCCTACCATACAGGACTAGAGGAACCTTCACTACCATACAGGACTAGAGAACCTCTCCTACCATACAGTACTAGACAAACCTTCCCTACCATACAGGACTAGAGGAACCTTCACTGCCATACATACAGGACTAGAGGAACCTTCCCTATAATACAGGACTAGAGGAACCTTCCCTATAATACAGGACTAGTGGAACCTTCCCTACCATATATTCAGGACTAGGGGAACCTTCCCTACCATACATACAGGACTAGAGGAACCTTCACTACCATACATACAGGACTAGAGGAACCTTCCCTATCATACAGGACTATAGGAACATTCCCTACCATACAAGACTAGAGGAACCTTCCCTACCATACAAGACTAGAGGGACCTTCCTACCATATAGGACTAGAGGGACCTTCCCTACCATACAGGACTAGAGGATCCTTCCCTTCCACACATAAAGGACGAGAGGGACCTTCCCTACCATACAGGACTAAAGGAACCTTCCCTACCATACATACAGGACTAGAGGAACCTTCACTACCATACAGGACTACAGGAACCTTCCCTACCATACAGGATTAGAGGAACCTTCCCTACGTACAGGACTAGAGGAACCTTCCCTACCATACAGGACTAGAGGAACCTTCACTACCATACAGGACTAGAGAACCTCTCCTACCATACAGTACTAGACAAACCTTCCCTACCATACAGGAGTAGAGGAAACTTCACTGCCATACATACAGGACTAGAGGAACCTTCCCTATAATACAGGACTAGAGGAACCTTCCCTATAATACAGGACTAGTATAACCTTCCCTGCCATACATTCAGGACTAGAGGAACCTTCCCTACCATACATACAGGACTAGAGGAACCTTCACTACCAGACATACAGGACTAGAGGAACCTTCACTACCATACAGGACTAGAGGAACCTTCACTACCATACAGGACTAGAGGAACCTTCCCTACCATACAGGACTAGAGGAACCTTCCCTACCATACAGGACTAGAGGAACCTTCACTACCATACAGGACTAGAGAACCTCTCCTACCATACAGTACTAGACAAACCTTCCCTACCATACAGGACTAGAGGAACCTTCACTGCCATACATACAGGACTAGAGGAACCTTCCCTATAATACAGGACTAGAGGAACCTTCCCTATAATACAGGACTAGTGGAACCTTCCCTACCATATATTCAGGACTAGAGGAACCTTCACTACCATACATACAGGACTAGAGGAACCTTCCCTATCATACAGGACTATAGGAACATTCCCTACCATACAAGACTAGAGGAACCTTCCCTACCATACAAGACTAGAGGGACCTTCCTACCATATAGGACTAGAGGGACCTTCCCTACCATACAGGACTAGAGGATCCTTCCCTTCCATACATAAAGGACGAGAGGGACCTTCCCTACCATACAGGACTAAAGGAACCTTCCCTACCATACATACAGGACTAGAGGAACCTTCACTACCATACAGGACTACAGGAACCTTCCCTACCATACAGGATTAGAGGAACCTTCCCTACCATACAGGACTAGAGGAACCTTCCCTACCATACAGGACTAGAGGAACCTTTCCTACCACACATACAGGACTAGAGGAACCTTTCCTACCATACAGGATTAGAGGAACCTTCCCTACCATACAGGACTAGAGGAACCTTCCCTACCATACAGGACTAGAGGAACCTTTCCTACCACACATACAGGACTAGAGGAACCTTTCCTACCATACAGGACTAGAGGAACCTTCCCTACCATACAGGACTAGAGGAACCTTTCCTACCATACAGGACTAGAGGAACCTTCACTACCCTCAGAAAGGCCAAGTCATCCCAACACTGATAAAGGGAGTGAAACAAAGATAGAGAAACAGAGAGATGATAGAGAGCTCCTACGCTCCATTTTGCCATATTCCAGTACCTCACTGCACCTCCCTGCCGTTACCATGACAACCAAAGAACAGGTTCAGCTATAAACTTCCCTCAAACTGAACACTGAGAGAGAGAGAGAGAGAGAGAGAGAGACAGAGAGAGAGAGAGAGACAGACACAGAGAAAGAGAGAAACACAGAGAAAGAGAGAGAGACACACAGATAGACATACACAGAGAGAAAGATACAGAGAGACACACACACGGAGAGAGAGACAGAGAGAGAGAGAGAGAGAGAGGAAGGAAGCGATTCCCAAACCTTCCATAACAAAGCCATCAGCCTACAGAGAGATGAACCAAGAGAAGAGTCCCCTAATCAAGCTGGTCCTGGGCTCTGTTCACCAACACAAACAGACCCCACAGAGCCCCAGGACAGCAGCACAATTAGAACCAACCAAATCATGAGAAAACAAAAATATAATTACTTGACACATTGGAAAGAATTAACAAAAAAACTGAGCAAACTAGAATGCTATTTGGCCCTAAACAGAGAGTACACAGTGGCAGAATACCTGTCCACTGTGACTGACCCAAACGTAAGGAAATCTTTGACTATGTACAGCCTTGCTATTGAGAAGGGCCGCCATAGACAGACCTGACTCTCAAGAGAAGACAGGCTATGTGCACACTGCCCACAAAATGAGGTGGAAACTGAGCTGCACTTCCTAACCTCCTGTCCAATGTATGACCATATTAGAGATACATATTTCCCTCAGATTACACAGATCCACAAAGAATTCGAAAACAAATCCAATTTTGATAAACTCCCATATCTACTGGGGGAAATTCCACAGTGTGCCATCACAGCAGCAAGATGTGTGACCAGTTGCCACAAGAAAAGGGCAACCAGTGAAGATCAAACACCATTGTAAATACAACCCATATTTATGCTTATTTATTTTCCCTTGTGTTCTTTAACCATTTGTACATCGTTACAACACTGTATATATATATACAGTGCCTTGCGAAAGTATTCGGCCCCCTTAAACTTTGCGACCTTTTGCCACATTTCAGGCTTCAAACATAAAGATATAAAACTGTATTTTTTTGTGAAGAATCAACAACAAGTGGGACACAATCATGAAGTGGAACGACATTTATTGGATATTTCAAACTTTTTTAACAAATCAAAAACTGAAAAATTGGGTGTGCAAAATTATTCAGCCCCTTTACTTTCAGTGCAGTAAACTCTCTCCAGAAGTTCAGTGAGGATCTCTGAATGATCCAATATTGACCTAAATGACTAATGATGATAAATACAATCCACCTGTGTGTAATCCAGTCTCCGTATAAATGCACCTGCACTGTGATAGTCTCAGAGGTCCGTTAAAAGCGCAGAGAGCATCATGAAGAACAAGGAACACACCAGGCAGGTCCGAGATACTGTTGTGAAGAAGTTTAAAGCCGGATTTGGATACAAAAATATTTCCCAAGCTTTAAACATCCCAAGGAGCACTGTGCACTTGCTTTGGCAATGTTAACACATGTTTCCCATGCCAATAAAGCCCCTTGAAAAAAGAGAGAGAGAGAGAGAGAGAGAGAGAGAGAGAGAGAGAGAGAGAGAGAGAGAGAGAGAGAGAGAGAGAGAGAGAGAGAGAGAGAGAGAGAAACCCCTTCTCCAATCTGATTGGCTCTATAACTACAGTATCTATCTATGGATAAACCACAACACCAATCTGATTGGCTCTATAACTACAGTATCTATCTATGGATAAACCCCTTCTCCAATCTGATTGGCTCTATAACTACAGTATATATCTATGGATATATCACTTCTCCAATCTAATTGGCTCTATAACTACAGTATCTATCTATGGATAAACCACAAATCACCAATCTGATTGGCTCTATAACTACAGTATCTATCTATGGATAAATCACTTCTCCAATCTGATTGGCTCTATAACTACAGTATATATCTATGGATATATCACTTCTCCAATCTAATTGGCTCTATAACTACAGTATCTATCTATGGATAAACCACAACACCAATCTGACTGGCTCTATAACTACAGTATCTATCTATGGATAAACCACAACACCAATCTGATTGGCTCTATAACTACAGTATCTATCTATGGATAAACCACAACACCAATCTGACTGGCTCTATAACTACAGTATCTATCTATGGATAAATCACTTCTCCAATCTGATTGGCTCTATAACTACAGTATCTATCTATGGATAAATCACTTCTCCAATCTGATTGGCTCTATAACTACAGTATATATCTATGGATAAATCACTTCTCCAATCTGATTGGCTCTATAACAAAGGACAACCAGCAAAAGCATACACATGATCAATAAAACAGTCAACTATTAAAGATGACCAGAACCCACTGGATTCTCCAATTACAATGAATGAACTAGAGGACAAAATGCCAACCCTCCAACCCAAGAAGGCCTGTGGTGTTGATGGGATCCTCAATGAAATGATCAAATATACAGACCACAAGTTCCAATTGGCTATTCTTAAAATCTTTAAAATTATCCTCAGCTCTGGCATCTTCCCCAATACATGGAACCAAGGATTGATCACCCCAATCCACAGAAGTGAAGAGAAATGTGACCCCAATAACTACCGCGGGATATGCGTCAACAGCCACCTTGGGAAAATCCTCTGCATTATCATTAACAGCAGACTCCTACATTTCCTCAGTGAAAACAATGTACTGATCATATTTCAATTTGGCTTTTTAACAAATGACCGTACGACAGACCACGTATTCACCCTGCGCACCCTAATTGACAAGCAAACAAAACAAAAGCAAAGTCTTCTCATGCTTTGCTGATTTCAAAAAAAGCTTTAGACTCAATTCGGCATGAGGATCTGGTATATACATTGATGGAAAGCGGTGTTGTGGGAAAACATACGATATTATAAAATCCATGTACGCAGCTTGCGCCCCACCCTCTTCAACATATATATCAACCAATTGGCAAGGGCTCTAGAACAGTCTGCAGCACCCGGCCTCACCCTGCTAGAATCTGAGGTCAAATGTATACTGCTTGCTGATGATCTGGTGCTTCTGTCCCCAACCATTGGAGGGCCTACAGCAGCACCTAAATCTTATGCACAGATTCTGCCAGACCTGGGCCCTGATAGAAAATCTCAGTAAAACAAAAATAATGGTGTTCCAAAGGACCACAAATACAAATTCCATCTAGACACTGTTGCCCTAGAGCACACCAACAACTATACCTACCTCAACCTAAACATCAGCACCACAGGTAACTTCCATAAAGCTGTTATGCACACAAAAGGAGCATAAAATTTGACACATTTCTGAATCAGCGATAGAACCCATTGCCCTATATGGTTGTGAGGTCTGGGGTCCGCTCACCAACCAAGAATTCACAAAATGGGACAAACACCAAATTGAGACTCTGCATGTAGAACTGCAAAATCATCTTCCGTGTACAATGTAGAACACCAACTAATGCACGCAGAGCAGAATTAGGACTTTACCCAGAATCCCCAAAATAACAATTATATTCTAGCTGTTAAATTCTACAACCACTTCAAAGGAAGTGATTCCCAAACCTTCCATTACAAAGCCCTCACCTACAGAGAGATGAACCTGGAGAAGAGTCCCCTCAGCGAGCTGTGTTCACAACCAGACCCCTCAAAGCCCCAGGACAGCAACACAATTAGACCCAACCAAATCATGAGAAAACAAAAAAAGAATTACTTGACACGTTGAAAAAGCAAACTGGAATGTTATTTGCTAAACAGAATACCTGACCACTGTGACTGACCCAAAATGATGGAAAGCTTTGACTATGTACAGACGCAGTGAGCATGGCTTTGCTATTGAGAGAGGCCACCATCGGCGGACTTAGCTCTCAAGAGAAGACAGGCTGTGCACACTGCCCACAAAATGAGGTGGAAATCAAATAAATTTGATTTGATTTGATTTGAAACCGAACTGAACTTCCTAATCTCCTGTCAAATGTATGACCATATTAGAGAGACATATTTCCCTCAGATTACACAGAGACCCACAAAGAATTACAAAACAAATCCAACATTGATAAACTTCCATACGTGAAATACCTGTGTGCAGCGAGATTTGTGACCTGTTGCCACAATGGCAACCAGTGAAGAACAAACACCATTGTAAATACAACCCATATTCCTCTGTTTATTCATCTTCCCTTTTGTACTTCAACTATTTCCACATTCCTACAACATTGTACATAGCCAGTAATAACATTTCAAATATCTATATTATTTTTAAAATGTTGTGCTTTTGTGAGTGTGATGTTTACTGTTCATTTATTTCCCTTTTGTTTATTATCTATGTCACTTACTTTGGCAATGTAAACATATGTTTCCATGACAATAAAGCCCTTAAATTTAATTTAATTGAGAGAAAGAGGTGAGAGAGAGATATTCATTACATAACCCTCAAACATACATCAGAAATACAAACAAAAACATTTAGACACTAGTTTTTCACACTCAACCAGTCTCATCATCATACTGAAACACTCAACCAGTCTTCATCACCATACTGAAACACTCAACCAGTCTTCATCACCATAATGAAACACTCAACCAGTCTCATCATCATACTGAAACACTCAACCAGTCCTCATCATCATACTGAAACACTCAACCAGTCTCATCTTCATACTGAAACACTCAACCAGTCTCCATCACCATAATGAAACACTCAACCAGTCCTCATCATCATACTGAAACACTCAACCAGTCTTCATCATCATACTGAAACATTGAGACACTCAACCAATCTCATCATCATCCTGAAACACTAAACCAGGCTCATCATCATACTGAAACACTCAACCAGTCTTTATCTTCATAATGAAACACTCAACCAGTCTTCATCATCATAATGAAACGCTCAACCAGTCTCATCATCATACTGAAACACTCAATCAGTCTTCATCATCATACTGAAACACTCAACCAGTCTTCATCATCATACTGAAACACTCAACTAGTCTTCATCATCATAGTGAAACACTCAACCAGTCTTTATCTTCATAATGAAACACTCAGACAGTCTTCATCATCATACTGAGACATTGAGACACTCAACCAGTCTCATCATCATACTGAAATACTCAACCAGTCTCATCATCATACTGAAACACTAAACCAGTCTTCATCATCATACTGAAACACTCAACCAGTCTTCATCATCATAATGAAACACTAAACCAGTCTCATCATTATACTGAAACTCTCAACCAGTCTCAACATCATACTGAAACACTCAACCAGTCTCAACATCATACTGAAACACTCAACCAGCCTCATCATCATAATGAAACACTCAACCAGTCTCATAATTATACTGAAACACTCAACCAGTCTCATCATCATACTGAAACACTCAACCAGTCTTCATCATCATAATAAAAAACTCAACCAGTCTTCATCATCATACTGAAACATACTGACACACTCAACCAGGCTCATCATCATAATGATACACTCAACCAGTCTCATCATTATACTGAAACACTCAATCAGTCTCATCATCATACTGAAAAACTCAACAAGTCTTCATCATCATACTGAAACACTCAACCAGTCTTCATCATCATACTGAAACACTCAACCAGTCTTCATCATCGTACTGAAACATCTTGACACTCAACCAGTCTCATCATCATACTGAAACACTCAACAAGTCTTCATCATCATACTGAAACACTCAACCAGTCTCATCATCATACTGAAACACTCAACAAGTCTTCATCATCATACTGAAACACTCAACAAGTCTTCATCATCATACTGAAACACTCAACCAGTCTCATCATCATACTGAAACACTCAACAAGTCTTCATCATCATACTGAAACAATCAACCAGTCTTCATCATCATACTGAAACATCTTGACACTCAACCAGTCTTCATCATCATACTGAAACATCTTGACACTCAACCAGTCTCATCATCATACTGAAACACTCAACAAGTCTTCATCATCATACTGAAACAATCAACCAGTCTTCATCATCATACTGAAACATCTTGACACTCAACCAGTCTCATCATCATACTGAAACCTTGTCATGTGGATTACTCATGATATGTTTTATATCTTGAAGGTACCAAAAGTATTTATTGGTTTGGGAATGGAGAGGGAGAAAATGAGAGGGCAGGACAGAGAGGGAGAAGGGGAAAAAGGAGAGAGAGGGGAGGAGGGAAAGTGACGTGTGGGTGAAGAAGCTTCAGTCACGACTGTAATCAGGTAGAGACAGGTAGAGGTACAGCAGGTGAGAGGCAAGCTGTGTCATTAGCTGCTTCACTCACACACACACACACACACACACACACACACACACACACACACACACACACACACACACACACACACACACACACACACACACACACACACACACACACACACACACACACACACACACACACACACACACACACACACACACACACACACACACACACACACATTGCAACCCTCAACAGAAAGCATGCAGGAGAGAGAAGAGACTCACCCACAGCATCAGAGACACAGATCCTCCATCACCAGGCTTCTCTGCCTGCACACTGAGAGAGAGGTGGAGAGAGAGATGGAGTGTGAGAGAGAAAGAGAGAGATGTAGAGTGTGAGAAAGCCAGAGAGATGGGGAGAAAGAAAGAGATGGAGAGAGAGGAAAGAGAGGAAAGAGAGAAGAAGAGGAAACGAGGAAAGCGAGGGGAACGAGAAATGGATGAGAGAGAGAGGGGAAAGAGAGGAGAGAGAGAGAGAGGAAAGAGGAGGCAGTCTATGTACCGTTACTGTATGGCAAGAATGCTCAGTTCAGCCCACACAGTGCAAGCATGACACACTGACTGTGTGTGTGTGGATAGAAAGGCTCAGTCTCCCACTGATGCGTGGGCCAGACCTACACCAATCTATCCCCTTTCCTCCCTCCCTCCCTCCCTCTCTCTGACACTAACACATCACTCTCAGATAACAGAAGAGGAGGAGAAAGGAGGAGAGGAAACTAGAAAATTGAGAAAGAAAGGAAGAAAATGTATGGCAGAGTGATAAGTGTGAAGGAATCAGAGAGAGAGGAAGGAGAGAAGAGGCAGAGACAGAGGGAGAGGGTAGAGAGGCAGAGACAGTGGGAGAGGGTAGAGAGGCAGAGACAGTGGGAGAGGGTAGAGAGGCAGAGAGGAGGCAGAGACAGTGGGAGAGGGTAGAGAGGCAGAGACAGTGGGAGAGGGTAGAGAGGCAGAGAGGAGGCAGAGACAGTGGGAGAGGGTAGAGAGGCAGAGACAGTGGGAGAGGGTAGAGAGGCAGAGAGAGTGGGAGAGGGTAGAGAGGCAGAGAGAGTGGGAGAGGGTAGAGAGGCAGAGACAGTGGGAGAGGGTAGAGAGGCAGAGAGGAGGCAGAGACAGTGGGAGAGGGTAGAGAGGCAGAGACAGTGGGAGAGGGTAGAGAGGCAGAGAGAGTGGGAGAGGGTAGAGAGGCAGAGAGAGTGGGAGAGGGTAGAGAGGCAGAGAGGAGGCAGAGACAGTGGGAGAGGGTAGAGAGGCAGAGAGAGTGGGAGAGGGTAGAGAGGCAGAGAGGAGGCAGAGACAGTGGGAGAGGGTAGAGAGGCAGAGACAGTGGGAGAGGGTAGAGAGGCAGAGAGAGTGGGAGAGGGTAGAGAGGCAGAGAGAGTGGGAGAGGGTAGAGAGGCAGAGAGGAGGCAGAGACAGTGGGAGAGGGTAGAGAGGCAGAGAGGAGGCAGAGACAGTGGGAGAGGGTAGAGAGGCAGAGACAGTGGGAGAGGGTAGAGAGGCAGAGAGGAGGCAGAGACAGTGGGAGAGGGTAGAGAGGCAGAGAGGAGGCTGAGACAGTGGGAGAGGGTAGAGAGGCAGAGACAGTGGGAGAGGGTAGAGAGGCAGAGAGGAGGCAGAGACAGTGGGAGAGGGTAGAGAGGCAGAGAGGAGGCAGACAGTGGGAGAGGGTAGAGAGGCAGAGAGAGAGAGAGGAAGGAGAGAAGAGGCAGAGACAGTGGGAGAGGGTAGAGAGGCAGAGAGAGAGAGAGGAAGGAGAGAGGAGGCAGAGGCAGTGGGATAGTGTAGAGAGGCAGAGGGAATGAGAGAGGAGGCAGAAACAATGGGAGAGGGTAGAGAGGCAGAGAGAGAAAGGAAGGAGAGTGGAGGCGGAGACAATGGGAGAGGGGAGAGAGAGGGAGGGGAGAGAGGCATAGAGAGACAGTGGGAGAGGGTAGAGAGGCATAGAGAGGAGGCAGAGAGTGGGAGATGGTAGAGAGGCAGAGAGAGAGGGAAGGAGAGAGGTGAAGGAAAGAGGCGGCAGAGACAGTGGGAGAGGTTGAGAGGCAGAGACAGTGTGAGAGGGTAGTGGCAGAGAGAGAGAGGAGGCAGAAAAAGTTGGGGAGGGTAGAGAGTCAAAGAGAGAGGAAGGAGAGAGGAGGCAGAGACAATCGGAGAGGGTAGAGAGGCAGAGAGAGAGGAAGGAGAGAGGAGGCAGACAGTAGGAGAAGTGCAGAGGGAAGGAGAGGTAAAGAGCGAGAGAGGTAAAGAGAGAGAGAGAGGGAAATGGAGAGACAGACAGAGAGAGGGACAGGGAGAGGTATAGAGAGGTGGAAGGAGAGGAAAGAAGAGAGGAGACATAGAGAGAGAGGGAAGGGAGAGGCAAAGAGAGGGAAGGAGAGGCAGAAAAAAGAGGGGGAAGGAGAGGCAGAGAGAGGCAGAAAAAAAGAGGGGGAAGGAGAAGCAGAGAGAGAGACAAGGGAGAGGCAGAGGGAGAGACAAGAAGGAGAGGCAGAGAGAGAGCGGAGACTCAAAGAGAGAGAGAGGAAAGGCAGAGAGAGGGGGCAAGGAGAGGTAAAGAGAAAAAGAGGGGGGAGAAGATGTAGTGAGAGGGGCAGGTAGAGGTAAAGAGAGAAAGAGAGGGGGATGGAGGCAGAGAGAGAGATGGGGTGGAGGCAGAGACAGAGAGAGAGAGAGGAGAGAGAGAGAGAGAGAGAGAGAGGAGAGTCACAGAGAAAGAGAGAGGGGGTAGGAGAGGCAGAGAAATGGAGAGATAGTGAGAGCAAGAGGGAGAAGCAGAGAGGGAAAGAGGGATAGGGGAAGGAAGAGAGCGATGGAGAGAGAGAAGAGCGATAGGGAAGAGAGGGATAGGGGCAGGAAGAGAGCGATGGAGAGAGAGAAGAGCGAGAGGGAAGGGGTGAGGCAGAGAAAAAAGGTGCTTACAGGCAAGCGTGGGCATTGGAGGGAGAGTTTCCTGTTGCTATGGTGACCCTTCAAAGACAGCAAGTCATCTGCTGCATGCTGGGTAAACAAGCCCCCCCACCACACACACAATGTAGAGTGGAACTAGCACCATTTGGTGGTCAACCTTAGAGAAATATGTTAACGTTCTCTAGACTAGAGATTCTATAGTTGATGTCCGTGCCCCTGCGGAAATCGAATTAGCATAATGGGATTGAGATCCGGGCTCTTCGCTGGCTATGGCAGAACACTAACATTCCTGTCTTGCAGGAAATCACGCACAGAACAAGCAGTATGGCTGGTGGCATTGTCATGCGGGAGGGTCATGTCAAGATGAGCCTGCAGGAAGGATACCACATGAGGAAGGAGGATGTTTTCCCTGTAAAGCACAGCATTGAGATTGCCTGCAATGACAACAAGCTCAGTCTGATGATGCTGTGACACACCGCCCCAGACCATGACGGACCCTCCACCTCCGAATCGATCTCGATTCAGAGTACAGGCCTCGGTGTAACGCTCATTCCTTTGATGATAAACGCGAATCTGACAGTGAAGAACACTTTTTGCCAGTCCTGCCTGGTCCAAAGACAGTGGGTTTGTGCCCATAGGCGACGTTGTTGCCGGTGATGTCTGGTGAGGACCTGCCTTACAACAGGCCTACAGGCCCTGAGTCCAGCCTCTCTCAGCCTATTGCAGACAGTCTGAACACTGATGGAGGGACATTTCTTTTTTTGCTGAGTTTATATCTCTGATAGAGACAGACTAAAGGCAGATAGAGGAACGAGAGGAGACAGAGAGAGGAAGGAGAGGAGGCAGAGATGAAGGAGAGGAGGCAGAGAGGAAGGAGAGGAGGCAGAGGGAGGAAGGAGAGGAGGCAGAGAGACAAAGGAGAGGAGGCAGAGAGAGGAAGGAGAGGAGAGAGAGAGGAGGGAGAGGAGGCAGAGAGACAAAGGAGAGGAGGCAGAGAGGAGGCAGAGAAAGGAAGGAGAGGTGGCAGAGGGAGGAAGGAGAGGAGGCAGAGAGAGGAAGGAGAGGAGGCAGAGAGAGGAAGGAGAGGAGGCAGAGAGAGGAAGGAGAGGAGGCAGAGAGGAAGGAGAGGAGGCAGAGAGAAGAAGGAGAGGAGGCAGAGAGATGAAGGAGAGGAGGCAGAGAGAGGAAAGAGAGGAGGCAGAGAGAGGAAGGAGAGAAGGCAGAGGGAGGAAGGAGAGGAGGCAGAGAGACAAAGGAGAGGAGGCAGAGAGAGGAAGGAGAGGAGGCAGAGGGAGGAAGGAGAGGAGGCAGAGAGACAAAGGAGAGGAGGCAGAGAGAGGAAGGAGAGGAGGCAGAGGGAGGAAGGAGAGGAGGCAGAGAGAGGAAGGAGAGGAGGCAGAGAGAGGAAGGAGAAGAGGCAGAGAGCGGAAGGAGAGGAGGCAGAGAGAGGAAGGAGAGGAGGCAGAGATGAAGGAGAGGAGGCAGAGAGAGGAAGGAGAGGAGGCAGAGAGGAAGGAGAGGAGGCAGAGGGAGGAAGGAGAGGAGGCAGAGAGACAAAGGAGAGGAGGCAGAGAGAGGAAGGAGAGGAGAGAGAGAGGAGGGAGAGGAGGCAGAGAGACAAAGGAGAGGAGGCAGAGAGGAGGCAGAGAAAGGAAGGAGAGGTGGCAGAGGGAGGAAGGAGAGGAGGCAGAGAGAGGAAGGAGAGGAGGCAGAGAGAGGAAGGAGAGGAGGCAGAGAGGAAGGAGAGGAGGCAGAGAGAGGAAGGAGAGGAGGCAGAGAGATGAAAGAGAGGAGGCAGAGAGAGGAAGGAGAGAAGGCAGAGGGAGGAAGGAGAGGCGGCAGAGAGGCAAAGGAGAGGAGGCAGAGAGAGGAAGGAGAGGAGGCAGAGGGAGGAAGGAGAGGAGGCAGAGAGACAAAGGAGAGGAGGCAGAGAGAGGAAGGAGAGGAGGCAGAGGGAGGAAGGAGAGGAGGCAGAGAGAGGAAGGAGAGGAGGCAGAGAGAGGAAGGAGAAGAGGCAGAGAGCGGAAGGAGAGGAGGCAGAGAGAGGAAGGAGAGGAGGCAGAGAGATGAAGGAGAGGAGGCAGAGAGATGAAAGAGAGGAGGCAGAGAGAGGAAAGAGAGAAGGCAGAGAGACAAAGGAGAGGAGGCAGAGAGAGGAAGGAGAGGAGGCAGAGACGAAGGAGAGGAGGCAGAGAGAGGAAGGAGAGGGGGCAGAGAGGAAGGAGAGGAGGCAGATAGATGAAGGAGAGGAGGCAGAGAGATGAAGGAGAGGAGGCAGAGGGAGGAATGAGAGGAGGCAGAGAGAGGAAGGAGAGGAGGCAGAGAGAGGAAGGAGAGGAGGCAGAGAGAGGAGGCAGAGAGAGGCAGAGAGAGGAGGCAGAGAAAGGAAGGAGAGGAGGCAGAGGGAGGAAGGAGAGGAGGCAGAGGGAGGAAGGAGAGGAGGCAGAGAGAGGAAGGAGAGGAGGTAGAGGGAGCAGTGTTGTAGTAAAGTTATTGTATCTCTCAGACACTTCAAAGATACTTCCTGTATTCATGTTTTCCCATGAATCTGTGATTCGATGGTTTTCGTGGGGAATAGCAGTAAGGCCAAATTCAGTGTTTCATCAAATTAATTTTTAAACCTACAAAGGTACAATACTTTCTAATCAAATAGCTAAATGACCCTTGGTTAAAACAATTCCCTAAGTTATCTAGCAGAAACCCAGCTCCCTATGTTATCTTAGTAGAAACCCAGCTCCCTAAGTTATCTAGCAGAAACCCAGCTTCCTATGTTATCTAGCAGAAATCCAGCTCCCTAAGTTGTCGAGCAGAAACCCAGCTCCCTATGTTATCGAGCAGAAATCCAGCTCCCGATGTTATCTTAGCAGAAACCCAGCTGCCTACATTATCTAAGAAACCCAGCTCCCTACGTTATCTTAGTAGAAACCCAGCTCCCTACATTATCTTAGTAGAAACCCAGCACCCTACGTTATCTTAGTAAACCCAGCTCCCTACGTTATCTTAGTAAACTAAGCTCCCTACGTTATCTTAGTAGAAACCCAGCTCCCTACGTTATCTTAGTAGAAACCCAGCTCCCTACGTTATCTTAGCAGAAACCCAGCTCCCTACGTTATCTTAGTAGAAACCCAGCTCCCTACGTTATCTTAGCAGGGACCCAGCTCCCTACGTTATCTTAGTAAACCCAGCTCCCTACGTTATCTTAGTAAACTCAGCTCCCTACGTTATCTTAGTACAAACCCAGCTCCCTTCGTTATCTTAGTAAACCCAGCTCCCTACGTTATCTTAGTAAACTCAGCTCCCTACGTTATCTTACTAAACCCAGCTCCTTACGTTATCTTAGCAGACCCAAGCTCCCTACGTTATATTAGTAGAAACCCAGCTCCCTACGTTATCTTAGTAGAAACCCAGCTCCCTACGTTATCTTAGCAGGGACCCAGCTCCCTTCGTTATCTTAGTAAACCCAGCTCCCTACGTTATCTTTGTAAACCCAGCTACCTTCGTCATTTTAGTAATCACAGCTCCCTACATTATCTTAGTAAACCCAGCTCCCTACGTTATCCTAGCAGAAACCCAGCTCCCTACGTTATCTAAGTAATCACAGCTCCCTACGTTATCTTAGTAAATCCAGCTCCCTACGTTATCTTAGTAGAAACTCAGCTCCCTACGTTATCTTAGCAGAAACACAGCTCCATATGTTATCTTAGTAGAAACACAGCTCCCTACGTTATTTTAGTAGAAACCCAGCTCCCTACGTTATCTAAGTAGAAACCCAGCTCCCTACGTTATCTTGGTAGAAACCCAGCTCCCTATGTTATCTTAGTAGAAACCCAGCTCCCTACGTTATCTTAGCAGAAACCCAGCTCCCTATATTATCTTAGTAAACCCAGCTCCCAACGTTATCTTAGTAGAAACCCAGCTCCCTACGTTATCTTAGTAAACCCAGCTCCCTACGTTATCTTAGTAGAAACCCAGCTCCCTACGTTATCTTAGTAGAAACAAAGCTCCCTACGTTATCTTAGCAGAAACCCAGCTTCCTACATTATCTAAGAAACCCAGATCCCTACGTTATCAGAGTAGAAACCCAGCTCCCTAAGTTAACTTAGTATAAACCCAGCTCCCTAAGTTATCTTAGTAAACGCAGCTCCCTTCGTTATCTTAGTAAACCCAGCTCCCTACGTTATTTTAGTAGAAACCCAGCTCCCTACATTATCTAAGTAGAAACCCAGCTCCCTACGTTATCTTGGTAGAAACCCAGCTCCCTATGTTATCTTAGTAGAAACCCAGCTCCCTACGTTATCTTAGCAGAAACCCAGCTCCCTATATTATCTTAGTAAACCCAGCTCCCAACGTTATCTTAGTAGAAACCCAGCTCCCTGCGTTATCTTAGTAAACCCAGCTCCCTACGTTATCTTAGTAGAAACCCAGCTCCCTACGTTATCTTAGTAGAAACAAAGCTCCCTACGTTATCTTAGCAGAAACCCAGCTTCCTACATTATCTAAGAAACCCAGATCCCTACGTTATCTTAGTAGAAACCCAGCTCCCTAAGTTATCTTAGTAAACCCAGCTCCCTACGTTATCATAGTAGAAACCCAGCTCCCTATGTTATCTTAGTAAACCCAGCTCCCTAAGTTATCTTAGTAAACCCAGCTCCCTACATTATCTTGGTAAACCCAGCTCCCTACGTTATCTTAGTAAACCCAGCTCCCTACGTTATCTTAGTAAACCCAGCTCCCTACGTTATCTAAGTAGAAACCCAGCTCCCTACGTTATCTTGGTAGAAACCCAGCTCCCTATGTTATCTTAGTAGAAACCCAGCTCCCTACGTTATCTTAGCAGAAACCCAGATCCCTATATTATCTTAGTAAACCCAGCTCCCTGCGTTATCTTAGTAGAAACCCAGCTCCCTAAGTTATCTTAGTAGAAACAAAGCTCCCTACGTTATCTTAGCAGAAACCCAGCTTCCTACATTATCTAAGAAACCCAGATCCCTACGTTATCTGAGTAGAAACCCAGCTCCCTAAGTTATCTTAGTAGAAACCCAGCTCCCTAAGTTATCTTAGTAAACCCAGCTCCCTACGTTATTATAGTAGAAACCCAGCTCCCTATGTTATCTTAGTAAACCCAGCTCCCTAAGTTATCTTAGTAAACCCAGCTCCCTACATTATCTTGGTAAACCCAGCTCCCTACGTTATCTTAGTAAACCCAGCTCCCTATGTTATCTTACTAAACCCAGCTCCCTACGTTATCTTAGTAAACCCAGCTCCCTACGTTATCTTAGTAAACCCAGCTCCCTACGTTATCTTAGTAGAAACCCAGCTCCCTACATTATCTTAGTAGAAACTCAGCTCCCTACGTTATCTTAGCAGAAACACAGCTCCATATGTTATCTTAGTAGAAACCCAGCTCCCTACGTTATTTTAGTAGAAACCCAGCTCCCTACATTATCTTAGTAGAAACCCAGCTCCCTACGTTATCTTAGTAAACTAAGCTCCCTACGTTATCTTAGTAGAAACCCAGCTCCCTACGTTATCTTAGTAGAAACCCAGCTCCCTACGTTGTCGAGCAGAAACCTAGCTCCCGATGTTATCGAGCAGAAATCCAGCTCCCTATGTTATCGAGCAGAAACCTAGCTCCCTATGTTATCGAGCAGAAATCCAGCTCCCTATGTTATCTTAGTAGAAACCCAGCTCCCTATGTTATCTTAGCAGAAACCCAGCTCCCTACATTATCTTAGTAGAAACCCAGCTACCTACGTTATCTTAGTAAACCCAGCTCCCTACGTTATCTTAGTAAACTAAGCTCCCTACGTTATCTTAGTAGAAACCCAGCTCCCTACGTTATTTTAGTAGAAACCCAGCTCCCTACATTATCTTAGTAGAAACCCAGCTCACTACGTTATCTTAGTAAACCCAGCTCCATACGTTATCTTAGTAAACTAAGCTCCCTACGTTATCTTAGTAGAAACCCAGCTCCCTACGTTATCTTAGTAGAAACCCAGCTCCCTACGTTGTCGAGCAGAAACCCAGCTCCCGATGTTATCTTAGTAGAAACTCAGCTCCCTACGTTATCTTAGCAGAAACACAGCTCCATATGTTATCTTAGTAGAAACCCAGCTCCCTACGTTATTTTAGTAGAAACCCAGCTCCCTACATTATCTTAGTAGAAACCCAGCTCCCTACGTTATCTTAGTAAACTAAGCTCCCTACGTTATCTTAGTAGAAACCCAGCTCCCTACGTTATCTTAGTAGAAACCCAGCTCCCTACGTTGTCGAGCAGAAACCCAGCTCCCGATGTTATCGAGCAGAAATCCAGCTCCCTATGTTGTCGAGCAGAAACCCAGCTCCCTATGTTATCGAGCAGAAATCCAGCTCCCTATGTTATCTTAGTAGAAACCCAGCTCCCTATGTTATCTTAGCAGAAACCCAGCTCCCTACATTATCTTAGTAGAAACCCAGCTACCTACGTTATCTTAGTAAACCCAGCTCCCTACGTTATCTTAGTAAACTAAGCTCCCTACGTTATCTTAGTAGAAACCCAGCTCCCTACGTTATTTTAGTAGAAACCCAGCTCCCTACATTATCTTAGTAGAAACCCAGCTCCCTACGTTATCTTAGTAAACCCAGCTCCCTACGTCATTTTAGTAATCCCAGCTCCCTACATTATCTTAGTAAACCCAGCTCCCTACGTTATCCTAGCAGAAACCCAGCTCCCTACGTTATCTAAGTAATCACAGCTCCCTACGTTATCTTAGTAAACCCAGCTCCCTACGTTATCTTAGTAGAAACTCAGCTCCCTACGTTATCTTAGCAGAAACACAGCTCCATATGTTATCTTAGTAGAAACCCAGCTCCCTACGTTATCTTGGTAGAAACCCAGCTCCCTATGTTATCTTAGTAGAAACCCAGCTCCCTACGTTATCTTAGCAGAAACTCAGCTCCCTTCGTTACCTTAGTAAACCCAGCTCCCTAAGTTATTTTAGTAGAAACCCGGCTCCCTACGTTATCTAAGTAGAAACCCAGCTCCCTACGTTATCTTGGTAGAAACCCAGCTCCTTATGTTATCTTAGTAGAAACCCAGCTCCCTACGTTATCTTAGCAGAAACCCAGCTCCCTATATTATCTTAGTAAACCCAGCTCCCAACGTTATCTTAGTAGAAACCCAGCTCCCTACGTTATCTAAGTAGAAACCCAGCTCCCTACGTTATCTAAGTAATCACAGCTCCCTACGTTATCTTAGTAAATCCAGCTCCCTACGTTATCTTAGTAGAAACTCAGCTCCCTACGTTATCTTAGCAGAAACACAGCTCCATATGTTATCTTAGTAGAAACACAGCTCCCTACGTTATTTTAGTAGAAACCCAGCTCCCTACGTTATCTAAGTAGAAACCCAGCTCCCTACGTTATCTTGGTAGAAACCCAGCTCCCTATGTTATCTTAGTAGAAACCCAGCTCCCTACGTTATCTTAGCAGAAACCCAGCTCCCTATATTATCTTAGTAAACCCAGCTCCCAACGTTATCTTAGTAGAAACCCAGCTCCCTACGTTATCTTAGTAAACCCAGCTCCCTACGTTATCTTAGTAGAAACCCAGCTCCCTACGTTATCTTAGTAGAAACAAAGCTCCCTACGTTATCTTAGCAGAAACCCAGCTTCCTACATTATCTAAGAAACCCAGATCCCTACGTTATCTGAGTAGAAACCCAGCTCCCTAAGTTAACTTAGTATAAACCCAGCTCCCTAAGTTATCTTAGTAAACCCAGCTCCCTTCGTTATCTTAGTAAACCCAGCTCCCTACGTTATTTTAGTAGAAACCCAGCTCCCTACATTATCTAAGTAGAAACCCAGCTCCCTACGTTATCTTGGTAGAAACCCAGCTCCCTATGTTATCTTAGTAGAAACCCAGCTCCCTACGTTATCTTAGCAGAAACCCAGCTCCCTATATTATCTTAGTAAACCCAGCTCCTAACGTTATCTTAGTAGAAACCCAGCTCCCTACGTTATCTTAGTAAACCCAGCTCCCTACGTTATCTTAGTAGAAACCCAGCTCCCTACGTTATCTTAGTAGAAACAAAGCTCCCTAAGTTATCTTAGCAGAAACCCAGCTTCCTACATTATCTAAGAAACCCAGATCCCTAAGTTATCTTAGTAGAAACCCAGCTCCCTAAGTTATCTTAGTAAACCCAGCTCCCTACGTTATCATAGTAGAAACCCAGCTCCCTATGTTATCTTAGTAAACCCAGCTCCCTAAGTTATCTTAGTAAACCCAGCTCCCTACATTATCTTGGTAAACCCAGCTCCCTACGTTATCTTAGTAAACCCAGCTCCCTACGTTATCTTAGTAAACCCAGCTCCCTACGTTATCTAAGTAGAAACCCAGCTCCCTACGTTATCTTGGTAGAAACCCAGCTCCCTATGTTATCTTAGTAGAAACCCAGCTCCCTACGTTATCTTAGCAGAAACCCAGATCCCTATATTATCTTAGTAAACCCAGCTCCCTGCGTTATCTTAGTAGAAACCCAGCTCCCTAAGTTATCTTAGTAGAAACAAAGCTCCCTACGTTATCTTAGCAGAAACCCAGCTTCCTACATTATCTAAGAAACCCAGATCCCTACGTTATCTGAGTAGAAACCCAGCTCCCTAAGTTATCTTAGTAGAAACCCAGCTCCCTAAGTTATCTTAGTAGAAACCCAGCTCCCTAAGTTATCTTAGTAAATCCAGCTCCCTACGTTATTATAGTAGAAACCCAGCTCCCTATGTTATCTTAGTAAACCCAGCTCCCTAAGTTATCTTAGTAAACCCAGCTCCCTACATTATCTTGGTAAACCCAGCTCCCTACGTTATCTTAGTAAACCCAGCTCCCTATGTTATCTTACTAAACCCAGCTCCCTACGTTATCTTAGTAAACCCAGCTCCCTACGTCATGTTAGTAAACCCAGCTCCCTACGTTATCTTAGTAAACCCAGCTCCCTACGTTATCTTAGTAGAAACCCAGCTCCCTACATTATCTTAGTAGAAACTCAGCTCCCTACGTTATCTTAGCAGAAACACAGCTCCATATGTTATCTTAGTAGAAACCCAGCTCCCTACGTTATTTTAGTAGAAACCCAGCTCCCTACATTATCTTAGTAGAAACCCAGCTCCCTACGTTATCTTAGTAAACTAAGCTCCCTACGTTATCTTAGTAGAAACCCAGCTCCCTACGTTATCTTAGTAGAAACCCAGCTCCCTACGTTGTCGAGCAGAAACCTAGCTCCCGATGTTATCGAGCAGAAATCCAGCTCCCTATGTTATCGAGCAGAAACCTAGCTCCCTATGTTATCGAGCAGAAATCCAGCTCCCTATGTTATCTTAGTAGAAACCCAGCTCCCTATGTTATCTTAGCAGAAACCCAGCTCCCTACATTATCTTAGTAGAAACCCAGCTACCTACGTTATCTTAGTAAACCCAGCTCCCTACGTTATCTTAGTAAACTAAGCTCCCTACGTTATCTTAGTAGAAACCCAGCTCCCTACGTTATTTTAGTAGAAACCCAGCTCCCTACATTATCTTAGTAGAAACCCAGCTCACTACGTTATCTTAGTAAACCCAGCTCCCTACGTTATCTTAGTAAACTAAGCTCCCTACGTTATCTTAGTAGAAACCCAGCTCCCTACGTTATCTTAGTAGAAACCCAGCTCCCTACGTTGTCGAGCAGAAACCCAGCTCCCGATGTTATCTTAGTAGAAACTCAGCTCCCTACGTTATCTTAGCAGAAACACAGCTCCATATGTTATCTTAGTAGAAACCCAGCTCCCTACGTTATTTTAGTAGAAACCCAGCTCCCTACATTATCTTAGTAGAAACCCAGCTCCCTACGTTATCTTAGTAAACTAAGCTCCCTACGTTATCTTAGTAGAAACCCAGCTCCCTACGTTATCTTAGTAGAAACCCAGCTCCCTACGTTGTCGAGCAGAAACCTAGCTCCCGATGTTATCGAGCAGAAATCCAGCTCCCTATGTTATCGAGCAGAAACCTAGCTCCCTATGTTATCGAGCAGAAATCCAGCTCCCTATGTTATCTTAGTAGAAACCCAGCTCCCTATGTTATCTTAGCAGAAACCCAGCTCCCTACATTATCTTAGTAGAAACCCAGCTACCTACGTTATCTTAGTAAACCCAGCTCCCTACGTTATCTTAGTAAACTAAGCTCCCTACGTTATCTTAGTAGAAACCCAGCTCCCTACGTTATTTTAGTAGAAACCCAGCTCCCTACATTATCTTAGTAGAAACCCAGCTCACTACGTTATCTTAGTAAACCCAGCTCCCTACGTTATCTTAGTAAACTAAGCTCCCTACGTTATCTTAGTAGAAACCCAGCTCCCTACGTTATCTTAGTAGAAACCCAGCTCCCTACGTTGTCGAGCAGAAACCCAGCTCCCGATGTTATCTTAGTAGAAACTCAGCTCCCTACGTTATCTTAGCAGAAACACAGCTCCATATGTTATCTTAGTAGAAACCCAGCTCCCTACGTTATTTTAGTAGAAACCCAGCTCCCTACATTATCTTAGTAGAAACCCAGCTCCCTACGTTATCTTAGTAAACTAAGCTCCCTACGTTATCTTAGTAGAAACCCAGCTCCCTACGTTATCTTAGTAGAAACCCAGCTCCCTACGTTGTCGAGCAGAAACCCAGCTCCCGATGTTATCGAGCAGAAATCCAGCTCCCTATGTTGTCGAGCAGAAACCCAGCTCCCTATGTTATCGAGCAGAAATCCAGCTCCCTATGTTATCTTAGTAGAAACCCAGCTCCCTATGTTATCTTAGCAGAAACCCAGCTCCCTACATTATCTTAGTAGAAACCCAGCTACCTACGTTATCTTAGTAAACCCAGCTCCCTACGTTATCTTAGTAAACTAAGCTCCCTACGTTATCTTAGTAGAAACCCAGCTCCCTACGTTATTTTAGTAGAAACCCAGCTCCCTACATTATCTTAGTAGAAACCCAGCTCCCTACGTTATCTTAGTAAACCCAGCTCCCTACGTCATTTTAGTAATCCCAGCTCCCTACATTATCTTAGTAAACCCAGCTCCCTACGTTATCCTAGCAGAAACCCAGCTCCCTACGTTATCTAAGTAATCACAGCTCCCTACGTTATCTTAGTAAACCCAGCTCCCTACGTTATCTTAGTAGAAACTCAGCTCCCTACGTTATCTTAGCAGAAACACAGCTCCATATGTTATCTTAGTAGAAACCCAGCTCCCTACGTTATCTTGGTAGAAACCCAGCTCCCTATGTTATCTTAGTAGAAACCCAGCTCCCTACGTTATCTTAGCAGAAACTCAGCTCCCTTCGTTACCTTTGTAAACCCAGCTCCCTAAGTTATTTTAGTAGAAACCCGGCTCCCTACGTTATCATAGTAGAAACCCAGCTCCCTACGTTATCTTGGTAGAAACCCAGCTCCCTATGTTATCTTAGTAAACCCAGCTCTCTAAGTTATCTTAGTAAACCCAGCTCCCTACATTATCTTGGTAAACCCAGCTCCCTACGTTATCTTAGTAAACCCAGCTCCCTACGTTATCTTAGTAAACCCAGCTCCCTACGTTATCTAAGTAGAAACCCAGCTCCCTACGTTATCTTGGTAGAAACCCAGCTCCCTATGTTATCTTAGTAGAAACCCAGCTCCCTACGTTATCATAGCAGAAACCCAGCTCCCTATATTATCTTAGTAAACCCAGCTCCCTACGTTATCTTAGTAGAAACCCAGCTCCCTACGTTATTTTAGTAGAAACAAAGCTCCCTACGTTATCTTAGCAGAAACCCAGCTTCCTACATTATCTAAGAAACCCAGATCCCTACGTTATCTGAGTAGAAACCCAGCTCCCTAAGTTATCTTAGTAGAAACCCAGCTCCCTAAGTTATCTTAGTAGAAACCCAGCTCCCTAAGTTATCTTAGTAAACCCAGCTCCCTACGTTATTATAGTAGAAACCCAGCTCCCTATGTTATCTTAGTAAACCCAGCTCCCTAAGTTATCTTAGTAAACCCAGCTCCCTACATTATCTTGGTAAACCCAGCTTCCTACGTTATCTTAGTAAACCCAGCTCCCTATGTTATCTTACTAAACCCAGCTCCCTACGTTATCTTAGTAAACCCAGCTCCCTACGTCATGTTAGTAAACCCAGCTCCCTACGTTATCTTAGTAAACCCAGCTCCCTACGTTATCTTAGTAGAAACCCAGCTCCCTACATTATCTTAGTAGAAACTCAGCTCCCTACGTTATCTTAGCAGAAACACAGCTCCATATGTTATCTTAGTAGAAACCCAGCTCCCTACGTTATTTTAGTAGAAACCCAGCTCCCTACATTATCTTAGTAGAAACCCAGCTCCCTACGTTATCTTAGTAAACTAAGCTCCCTACGTTATCTTAGTAGAAACCCAGCTCCCTACGTTATCTTAGTAGAAACCCAGCTCCCTACGTTGTCGAGCAGAAACCCAGCTCCCGATGTTATCGAGCAGAAATCCAGCTCCCTATGTTGTCGAGCAGAAACCCAGCTCCCTATGTTATCGAGCAGAAATCCAGCTCCCTATGTTATCTTAGTAGAAACCCAGCTCCCTATGTTATCTTAGCAGAAACCCAGCTCCCTACATTATCTTAGTAGAAACCCAGCTACCTACGTTATCTTAGTAAACCCAGCTCCCTACGTTATTTTAGTAGAAACCCAGCTCCCTACATTATCTTAGTAGAAACCCAGCTCCCTACGTTATCTTAGTAAACTAAGCTCCCTACGTTATCTTAGTAGAAACCCAGCTCCCTACGTTATCTTAGTAGAAACCCAGCTCCCTACGTTGTCGAGCAGAAACCTAGCTCCCGATGTTATCGAGCAGAAATCCAGCTCCCTATGTTATCGAGCAGAAACCTAGCTCCCTATGTTATCGAGCAGAAATCCAGCTCCCTATGTTATCTTAGTAGAAACCCAGCTCCCTATGTTATCTTAGCAGAAACCCAGCTCCCTACATTATCTTAGTAGAAACCCAGCTACCTACGTTATCTTAGTAAACCCAGCTCCCTACGTTATCTTAGTAAACTAAGCTCCCTACGTTATCTTAGTAGAAACCCAGCTCCCTACGTTATTTTAGTAGAAACCCAGCTCCCTACATTATCTTAGTAGAAACCCAGCTCACTACGTTATCTTAGTAAACCCAGCTCCCTACGTTATCTTAGTAAACTAAGCTCCCTACGTTATCTTAGTAGAAACCCAGCTCCCTACGTTATCTTAGTAGAAACCCAGCTCCCTACGTTGTCGAGCAGAAACCCAGCTCCCGATGTTATCTTAGTAGAAACTCAGCTCCCTACGTTATCTTAGCAGAAACACAGCTCCATATGTTATCTTAGTAGAAACCCAGCTCCCTACGTTATTTTAGTAGAAACCCAGCTCCCTACATTATCTTAGTAGAAACCCAGCTCCCTACGTTATCTTAGTAAACTAAGCTCCCTACGTTATCTTAGTAGAAACCCAGCTCCCTACGTTATCTTAGTAGAAACCCAGCTCCCTACGTTGTCGAGCAGAAACCCAGCTCCCGATGTTATCGAGCAGAAATCCAGCTCCCTATGTTGTCGAGCAGAAACCCAGCTCCCTATGTTATCGAGCAGAAATCCAGCTCCCTATGTTATCTTAGTAGAAACCCAGCTCCCTATGTTATCTTAGCAGAAACCCAGCTCCCTACATTATCTTAGTAGAAACCCAGCTACCTACGTTATCTTAGTAAACCCAGCTCCCTACGTTATCTTAGTAAACTAAGCTCCCTACGTTATCTTAGTAGAAACCCAGCTCCCTACGTTATTTTAGTAGAAACCCAGCTCCCTACATTATCTTAGTAGAAACCCAGCTCCCTACGTTATCTTAGTAAACCCAGCTCCCTACGTCATTTTAGTAATCCCAGCTCCCTACATTATCTTAGTAAACCCAGCTCCCTACGTTATCCTAGCAGAAACCCAGCTCCCTACGTTATCTAAGTAATCACAGCTCCCTACGTTATCTTAGTAAACCCAGCTCCCTACGTTATCTTAGTAGAAACTCAGCTCCCTACGTTATCTTAGCAGAAACACAGCTCCATATGTTATCTTAGTAGAAACCCAGCTCCCTACGTTATCTTGGTAGAAACCCAGCTCCCTATGTTATCTTAGTAGAAACCCAGCTCCCTACGTTATCTTAGCAGAAACTCAGCTCCCTTCGTTACCTTTGTAAACCCAGCTCCCTAAGTTATTTTAGTAGAAACCCGGCTCCCTACGTTATCATAGTAGAAACCCAGCTCCCTATGTTATCTTAGTAAACCCAGCTCTCTAAGTTATCTTAGTAAACCCAGCTCCCTACATTATCTTGGTAAACCCAGCTCCCTACGTTATCTTAGTAAACCCAGCTCCCTACGTTATCTTAGTAAACCCAGCTCCCTACGTTATCTAAGTAGAAACCCAGCTCCCTACGTTATCTTGGTAGAAACCCAGCTCCCTATGTTATCTTAGTAGAAACCCAGCTCCCTACGTTATCATAGCAGAAACCCAGCTCCCTATATTATCTTAGTAAACCCAGCTCCCTACGTTATCTTAGTAGAAACCCAGCTCCCTACGTTATTTTAGTAGAAACAAAGCTCCCTACGTTATCTTAGCAGAAACCCAGCTTCCTACATTATCTAAGAAACCCAGATCCCTACGTTATCTGAGTAGAAACCCAGCTCCCTAAGTTATCTTAGTAGAAACCCAGCTCCCTAAGTTATCTTAGTAGAAACCCAGCTCCCTAAGTTATCTTAGTAAACCCAGCTCCCTACGTTATTATAGTAGAAACCCAGCTCCCTATGTTATCTTAGTAAACCCAGCTCCCTAAGTTATCTTAGTAAACCCAGCTCCCTACATTATCTTGGTAAACCCAGCTTCCTACGTTATCTTAGTAAACCCAGCTCCCTATGTTATCTTACTAAACCCAGCTCCCTACGTTATCTTAGTAAACCCAGCTCCCTACGTCATGTTAGTAAACCCAGCTCCCTACGTTATCTTAGTAAACCCAGCTCCCTACGTTATCTTAGTAGAAACCCAGCTCCCTACATTATCTTAGTAGAAACTCAGCTCCCTACGTTATCTTAGCAGAAACACAGCTCCATATGTTATCTTAGTAGAAACCCAGCTCCCTACGTTATTTTAGTAGAAACCCAGCTCCCTACATTATCTTAGTAGAAACCCAGCTCCCTACGTTATCTTAGTAAACTAAGCTCCCTACGTTATCTTAGTAGAAACCCAGCTCCCTACGTTATCTTAGTAGAAACCCAGCTCCCTACGTTGTCGAGCAGAAACCCAGCTCCCGATGTTATCGAGCAGAAATCCAGCTCCCTATGTTGTCGAGCAGAAACCCAGCTCCCTATGTTATCGAGCAGAAATCCAGCTCCCTATGTTATCTTAGTAGAAACCCAGCTCCCTATGTTATCTTAGCAGAAACCCAGCTCCCTACATTATCTTAGTAGAAACCCAGCTACCTACGTTATCTTAGTAAACCCAGCTCCCTACGTTATCTTAGTAAACTAAGCTCCCTACGTTATCTTAGTAGAAACCCAGCTCCCTACGTTATTTTAGTAGAAACCCAGCTCCCTACATTATCTTAGTAGAAACCCAGCTCCCTACGTTATCTTAGTAAACCCAGCTCCCTACGTTATCTTAGTAAACTAAGCTCCCTACGTTATCTTAGTAGAAACCCAGCTCCCTACGTTATCTTAGTTGAAACCCAGCTCCCTAAGTTATCTTAGCAGAAACCCAGCTCCCTACATTATCTAAGAAACCCAGCTCCCTACGTTATCTTAGTAGAAACCCAGCTCCTTATATTATCTTAGTAGAAACTCAGCTCCCTACGTTATCTTAGCAGAAACACAGCTCCATATGTTATCTTAGTAGAAACACAGCTCCCTACGTTATTTTAGTAGAAACCCAGCTCCCTACGTTATCCTAGCAGAAGCCCAGCTCCCTATGTTATCTTAGTAAACCCAGCTCCCTACATTATCTAAGTAAACCCAGCTCCCTACGTTATCTTGGTAAACAAAGCTCCCTACGTTATCTTAGTAAACCCGGCTCCCTACGTTATCTTAGTTAACCCAGCTCCCTAAGTTATCTTAGTAGAAACTCAGCTCCCTAAGTTATCTTAGTAAACCCAGCTCCCTACGTTATCTTAGTAAACCCAGCTCCCTAAGTTATCTTAGTAGAAACTCAGCTCCCTAAGTTATCTTAGTAAACCCAGCTCCCTACGTTATCTTAGCAGATCCCAGCTTCCTACGTTATATTAGTAGAAACCCAGCTCCCTACGTTATCTTAGTAAACCGATTTCCCTACGTTATCTTAGTAGAAACCCAGCTCCCTACGTTATCTTAGTAGAAACCCAGCTCCCTACGTTATCTTAGTAGAAACCAAACTCCCTATGTATTCTTAATAAACCCAGCTCCCTACGTTATCTTAAAAAAACCCAGCTCCCTACGTTATCTTAGTACACCCAGCTCCCTACGTTATCTTAGTAGAAACCCAGCTCCCTACGTTATCTTAGTAGAAACCCAGCTCCCTACGTTATCATAGTTGAAACCCAGCTCCCTACGTTATCTTAGTAAACCCAGCTCCCTACGTTATCTTACTAAACCCAGCTCCCTACGTTATCTTAGTAGAAACCCAGCTCCCTACGTTATCTTAGTAAACCCAGCTCCCTACGTTATCTTAGTAGAAACCCAGCTCCCTACGTTATCTTAGTAGAAACCCAGCTCCCTACGTTATCTTAGCAGAAACACAGCTCCCTACGTTATCTTAGTAAACCCGGCTCCCTATGTTATCTTACTAAACCCAGCTCCATACGTTATCTTCGTAAACCATGCTCCCTACGTCATCTTAGTAATCCCAGCTCCCTACGTTATCTTAGTAAACCCAGCTCCCTACTTTATCCTAGCAGAAACCCAACTCCCTACGTTATCTAAGTAATCACAG
Source organism: Oncorhynchus mykiss (assembly GCF_013265735.2). Taxonomy (NCBI): domain Eukaryota; kingdom Metazoa; phylum Chordata; class Actinopteri; order Salmoniformes; family Salmonidae; genus Oncorhynchus; species Oncorhynchus mykiss. Next base: position 673,449 of record NW_023493674.1, on the reverse strand, counting down.
CTCCCTAAGTTATCTTAGTAAACCCAGCTCCCTACGTTATCCTAGAAGAAACCCAGCTCCCTACGTTATTTTAGTAAACCCAGCTCCCTACGTTATCCTAGCAGAAACCCAGCTCCCTACGTTATCTAAGTAAACCCAGCTCCCTACGTTATCTTAGTAATCCCAGCTCCCTATGTTATCTTAGTAGTAACCCAGCTCCCTACGTTATCTTGGTAGAAACCCAGCACCCTACGTTATCTTAGTAGAAACCCAGCTCCCTACGTTATCTAAGTAAACCCAGCTCCCTATGTTATCTTAGCAGAAACCCAGCTCCCTACATTATCTTAGTAAACCCAGCTCCCTACATTATCTTAGTAAACCCAGCTCCCTACGTTATCTTAGTAGAAACCCAGCTACCTACGTTATCTTAGTAGAAACCCAGCTCCCTACGTTCTCTTAGTAAACCCACCTCCCTACGTTATCTTAGTATACCCAGCTCCCTATATTATCTTAGCAGAAACTCAGGCCCAGGTCCTTAGACCATATTAAACATCACACAAACATTTGCTATTTTATTTTTTATTACCAAAAGCGTTTTCCAGTTGCTTTCACATGATGGGAATGTTTTAGTCCTGCAAGGGAGGGTTCATATACTGTGTGTTGCTATCCTTGGCCTTCCAGCAAGAGGTCCACGTAGGCCCCAGTCACCAGGCTGTCATTCCCGACACCGAGCTCCTTCATCAGGCTGCGAGCAATCGCCTCCCCCTCCTCAGGCCTCTGGTCCTCCCTCAACACCACCTACACACACACACAGTTTCATAAAAACAGCTTTTTAAACAAGATCTAGAAACACAGACACACCGCAACCTCAAGATCTATGTAGTGTCTAGTGTCCCAGCCAGGTGAACCTACCTTTGTAGTGTCCCAGTCAGGTGAACATACCTCTAGATCTATGTAGTGTCCCAGCCAGGTGAACCTACCTCTAGATCTATGTAGTTTCTAGTGTCCCATCCAGGTGAACCTACCTCTAGATCTATGTAGTGTCCCAGCCAGGTGAACCTACCTCTAGATCTATGTATGTAGTGTCTAGTGTCCCATCCAGGTGAACCTACATCTAGATCTATGTAGTGTCTAGTGTCCTAGCCAGGTGAACCTACCTCTAGATCTATGTAGTGTCCCAGCCAGGTGTACCTACCTCTAGATCTATGTAGTGTCTAGTGTCCCGGTCAGGTGAACCTACCTCTAGATCTATGTAGTGTCCCAGCCAGGTGAACCTACCTCTAGATCTATGTAGTTTCTAGTGTCCCAGTCAGGTGAACCTACCTCTAGATCTATGTAGTGTCCCAGCCAGGTGAACCTACCTCTAGATCTATGTAGTGTCCCAGCCAGGTGAACCTACCTCTAGATCTATGTAGTGTCCCAGCCAGGTGAACCTACTTCTAGATCTATGTAGTGTCTAGTGTCCCAGTCAGGTGAACCTACCTCTAGATCTATGTAGTGTCTAGTGTCCCAGTCAGGTGAACCTACCTCTAGATCTATGTAGTGTCCCAGCCAGGTGAACCTACCTCTAGATCTATGTAGTGTCTAGTGTCCCAGCCAGGTGAACCTACCTCTAGATCTATGTAGTGTCCCAGCCAGGTGAACCTACCTCTAGATCTATGTAGTGTCCCAGCCAGGTGAACCTACCTCTAGATCTATGTAGTGTCTAGTGTCCCAGCCAGGTGAACCTACCTTTAGATCTATGTAGTGTCCCAGTCAGGTGAACATACCTCTAGATCTATGTAGTTTCTAGTGTCCCATCCAGGTGAACCTACCTCTAGATCTATGTAGTGTCCCAGCCAGGTGAACCTACCTCTAGATCTATGTAGTGTCTAGTGTCCCAGCCAGGTGAACCTACCTCTAGATCTATGTAGTGTCTAGTGTCCCAGTCAGGTGAACCTACCTCTAGATCTATGTAGTGTCTAGTGTCCCAGTCAGGTGAACCTACCTCTAGATCTATGTAGTGTCTAGTGTCCCAGCGAGGTGAACATACCTCTAGATCTATGTAGTGTCTAGTGTCCCAGTCAGGTGAACCTACCTCTAGAACTATATAGTGTCCCAGCCAGGGGAACCTACCTCAAGATCTATGTAGTGTCTAGTGTCCCAGCCAGGTGAACCTACCTTTAGATCTATGTAGTGTCCCAGTCAGGTGAACATACCTCTAGATCTATGTAGTGTCCCAGCCAGGTGAACCTACCTCAAGATCTATGTAGTGTCTAGTGTCCCAGCCAGGTGAACCTACCTCTAGATCTATGTAGTGTCTAGTGTCCCAGCCAGGTGAACCTACCTCAAGATCTATGTAGTGTCTAGTGTCCCAGCCAGGTGAACCTACCTCTAGATCTATGTAGTGTCCCAGTCAGGTGAACATACCTCTAGATCTATGTAGTGTCCCAGCCAGGTGAACCTACCTCAAGATCTATGTAGTGTCTAGTGTCCCAGCCAGGTGAACCTACCTCTAGATCTATGTAGTGTCCCAGCCAGGTGAATCTACCTCTAGATCTATGTAGTTTCTAGTGTCCCATCCAGGTGAACCTACCTCTAGATCTATGTAGTGTCCCAGCCAGGTGAACCTACCTCTAGATCTATGTAGTGTCTAGTGTCCCAGCCAGGTGAACCTACCTCTAGATCTATGTAGTGTCTAGTGTCCCATCCAGGTGAACCTACCTCTTGATCTATGTAGTGTCTAGTGTCCCAGTCAGGTGAACCTACCTCTAGATCTATGTAGTGTCCCAATCAGGTGAACATACCTCTAGATCTATGTAGTGTCTAGTGTCCCAGTCAGGTTAACATACCTCTAGATCTATGTAGTGTCTAGTGTCCCAGTCAGGTGAACCTACCTCTAGATCTATGTAGTGTCCCAGCCAGATGAACCTACCTCTAGATCTATGTAGTGTCTAGTGTCCCAGTCAGGTGAACCTACCTCTAGATCTATGTAGTGTCCCAGTCAGGTGAACCTACCTCTAGATCTATGTAGTGTCCCAGCCAGGTGAACCTACCTCTAGATCTATGTAGTGTCCCAGTCAGGTGTACCTACCTCTAGATCTATGTAGTGTCCCAGTCAGGTGAACCTACCTCTAGATCTATGTAGTGTCCCAGCCAGATGAACATACCTCTAGATCTATGTAGTGTCCCAGCCAGGTGAACCTACCTCTAGATCTATGTAGTGTCTAGTGTCCCAGTCAGGTGAACCTACCTCTAGATCTATGTAGTGTCCCAGCCAGGTGAACCTACCTCTAGATCTATGTAGTGTCCCAGCCAGGTGAATCTACCTCTAGATCTATGTAGTGTCCCAGTCAGGTGTACCTACCTCTAGATCTATGTAGTGTCTAGTGTCCCAGTCAGGTGAACCTACCTCTAGATCTATGTAGTGTCCCAGCCAGATGAACCTACCTCTACATCTATGTAGTGTCCCAGCCAGGTGAACCTACCTCTATATCTATGTAGTGTCCCAGCCAGGTGAACCTACCTCTACATCTATGTAGTGTCTAGTGTCCCAGTCAGGTGAACCTACCTCTAGATCTATGTAGTGTCCCAGCCAGGTGAACCTACCTCTAGATCTATGTAGTTTCTAGTGTCCCAGTCAGGTGAACATACCTCTAGATCTATGTAGTGTCCCAGTCAGGTGAACCTACCTCTAGATCTATGTAGTGTCCCAGTCAGGTGAACCTACCTCTAGATCTATGTAGTGTCCCAGTCAGGTGAACCTACCTCTAGATCTATGTAGTGTCCCAGTCAGGTGAACATACCTCTAGATCTATGTAGTTTCTAGTGTCCCAGCCAGGTGAACCTACCTCTAGATCTATGTAGTGTCCCAGCCAGGTGAACCTACCTCTAGATCTATGTAGTGTCTAGTGTCCCAGCGAGGTGAATCTACCTCTAGAACTATATAGTGTCCCAGCCAGGTGAACCTACCTCTAGATCGATGTAGTGTCTAGTGTCCCAGGCAGGTGAACCTACCTCTAGATCTATGTAGTGTCCCAGCCAGGTGAACCTACCTCTAGATCTATGTAGTGTCTAGTGTCCCAGCCAGGTGAACCTACCTCTAGGTCTATGTAGTTTCTAGTCAGGTGAATATACCTCTAGATCTATGTAGTGTCCCAGCCAGGTGAACCTACCTCTAGGTCTATGTAGTTTCTAGTCAGGTGAACCTACCTCTAGATCTATGTAGTGTCCCAGCCAGGTGAACCTACCTCTAGATCTATGTAGTGTCCCAGCCAGGTGAACCTACCTCTATATCTATGTGGTGTCCCAGCCAGGTGAACCTACTCTAGATCGATGTAGTGTCTAGTGTCCCAGTCAGGTGAACCTACCTCTAGATCTATGTAGTGTCCCAGCCAGGTGAACCTACCTCTAGATCTATGTAGTGTCCCAGCCAGGTGAACCTACCTCTAGATCTATGTAGTTTCTAGTGTCCCAGTCAGGTGAACATACCTCTAGATCTATGTAGTGTCCCAGTCAGGTGAACCTACCTCTAGATCTATGTAGTGTCCCAGTCAGGTGAACCTACCTCTAGATCTATGTAGTGTCCCAGTCAGGTGAACATACCTCTAGATCTATGTAGTTTCTAGTGTCCCAGCCAGGTGAACCTACCTCTAGATCTATGTAGTGTCCCACCCAGGTGAACCTACCTCTAGATCTATGTAGTGTCTAGTGTCCCAGCGAGGTGAATCTACCTCTAGAACTATATAGTGTCCCAGCCAGGTGAACCTACCTCTAGATCGATGTAGTGTCTAGTGTCCCAGGCAGGTGAACCTACCTCTAGATCTATGTAGTGTCCCAGCCAGGTGAACCTACCTCTAGATCTATGTAGTGTCTAGTGTCCCAGCCAGGTGAACCTACCTCTAGGTCTATGTAGTTTCTAGTCAGGTGAATATACCTCTAGATCTATGTAGTGTCCCAGCCAGGTGAACCTACCTCTAGATCTATGTAGTGTCCCAGCCAGGTGAACCTACCTCTAGGTCTATGTAGTTTCTAGTCAGGTGAACCTACCTCTAGATCTATGTAGTGTCCCAGCCAGGTGAACCTACCTCTAGATCTATGTAGTGTCCCAGCCAGGTGAACCTACCTCTATATCTATGTGGTGTCCCAGCCAGGTGAACCTACTCTAGATCGATGTAGTGTCTAGTGTCCCAGCCAGGTGAACCTACTCTAGATTGATGTAGTGTCCCAGCCAGGTGAACCTACCTCTAGAGCAATGTAGTGTCTAGTGTCCCAGCCAGGTGAACCTACCTCTAGCTCCATGTAGTGTCCCAGGCCCTCCACTGAGTCCAAGTGAACCCTCGTCTGACCAACCAGGAACAGCCTCCTCTCCTTCCTCACCTCACCCTTAACCCCTAGAGAATCAGCCAGCACAGTCTACACACACACACACACACACATTAATATACACCACCTCACCTCGAGCCCACTCTAAACTAGTCACTAATTATTCCCTCAGGGTCTTGTGTGGTAGAGAGAGTAGTGGTGTGGTAGGGACCGTAGTGTTGTAGTAGGTACAGTAGTGTTGTAGTAGGTACAGTAGTGTTGTAGTAGCTACTCACTGTGTAGTAGGTACAGTAGTGTTGTAGTAGGGACCGTAGTGTTGTAGTAGGTACAGTAGTGTTGTAGTAGGTACAGTAGTGGTGTAGTAGGTACAGTAGTGTTGTAGTAGCTACTCACTGTGTAGTAGGCACAGTAGTGTTGTAGTAGGTACAGTAGTGTTGTAGTAGGTACAGTAGTGTTGTAGTAGGTACAGTAGTGTTGTAGTAGCTACTCACTGTGTAGTAGGTACAGTAGTGTTGTAGTAGGGACCGTAGTGTTGTAGTAGGTACAGTAGTGTTGTAGTAGGTACAGTAGTGGTGTAGTAGGTACAGTAGTGTTGTAGTAGCTACTCACTGTGTAGTAGGCACAGTAGTGTTGTAGTAGGTACAGTAGTGTTGTAGTAGGTACAGTAGTGTTGTAGTAGGTACAGTAGTGTTGTAGTAGCTACTCACTGTGTAGTAGGTACAGTAGTGTTGTAGTAGGGACCGTAGTGTTGTAGTAGGTACAGTAGTGTTGTAGTAGGTACAGTAGTGGTGTAGTAGGTACAGTAGTGTTGTAGTAGCTACTCACTGTGTAGTAGGCACAGTAGTGTTGTAGTAGGGACCGTAGTGTTGTAGTAGGTACAGTAGTGTTGTAGTAGCTACTCACTGTGTAGTAGGTACAGTAGTGTTGGAGTAGGTACAGTAGTGTTGGAGTAGGTACAGTAGTGTTGGAGTAGGTACAGGAGTGTTGGAGTAGCTACTCACTGTGGAGTAGGTACAGTAGTGTTGGAGTAGGTACAGTAGTGTTGGAGTAGCTACTCACTGTGTAGTAGGTACAGTAGTGTTGTAGTAGGTACAGTAGTGTTGTAGTAGGTACAGTAGTGTTGGAGTAGCTACTCACTGTGTAGTAGGTACAGTAGTGTTGTAGTAGGTACAGTAGTGTTGGAGTAGCTACTCACTGTGTAGTAGGTACAGTAGTGTTGGAGTAGGTACAGTAGTGTTGGAGTAGCTACTCACTGTGTAGTAGGTACAGTAGTGTTGTAGTAGGTACAGTAGTGTTGTAGTAGGTACAGTAGTGTTGTAGTAGCTACTCACTGTGTAGTAGGTACAGTAGTGTTGTAGTAGGGACCGTAGTGTTGTAGTAGGTACAGTAGTGTTGTAGTAGGTACAGTAGTGGTGTAGTAGGTACAGTAGTGTTGTAGTAGCTACTCACTGTGTAGTAGGCACAGTAGTGTTGTAGTAGGGACCGTAGTGTTGTAGTAGGTACAGTAGTGTTGTAGTAGGTACAGTAGTGGTGTAGTAGGTACAGTAGTGTTGTAGTAGCTACTCACTGTGTAGTAGGTACAGTAGTGTTGGAGTAGGTACAGTAGTGTTGGAGTAGGTACAGTAGTGTTGGAGTAGGTACAGGAGTGTTGGAGTAGCTACTCACTGTGGAGTAGGTACAGTAGTGTTGGAGTAGGTACAGTAGTGTTGGAGTAGCTACTCACTGTGTAGTAGGTACAGTAGTGTTGTAGTAGGTACAGTAGTGTTGGAGTAGCTACTCACTGTGTAGTAGGTACAGTAGTGTTGGAGTAGGTACAGTAGTGTTGGAGTAGCTACTCACTGTGTAGTAGGTACAGTAGTGTTGTAGTAGGTACAGTAGTGTTGTAGTAGGTACAGTAGTGTTGTAGTAGGTACAGTAGTGTTGGAGTAGGTACAGTAGTGTTGTAGTAGGCACAGTAGTGTTGTAGTAGGCACAGTAGTGTTGGAGTAGCTACTCACTGTGTAGTAGGTACAGTAGTGTTGTAGTAGGTACAGTAGAGTTGTAGTAGGTACAGTAGTGTTGGAGTAGGTACAGTAGTGTTGGAGTAGGTACAGTAGTGTTGGAGTAGGTACAAGAGTATTGTAGTAGGTACAGTAGTGTTGTAGTAGCTACTCACTGTGTAGTAGGTACAGTAGTGTTGTAGTAGGTACAGTAGTGTTGTAGTAGGTACAGTAGTGTTGTAGTAGGTACAGTAGTGTTGTAGTAGGTACAGTAGTGTTGTAGTAGGTACAGGAGTGTTGGAGTAGGTACAGGAGTGTTGGAGTAGGTACAGGAGTGTTGGAGTAGGTACAGGAGTATTGTAGTAGGTACAGTAGTGTTGAAGTAGCTACTCACTGTGTAGTAGGTACAGTAGAGTTGTAGTAGGTACAGTAGTGTTGTAGTAGGTACAGTGGTGTTGTAGTAGGTACAGTAGTGTTGTAGTAGGTACAGTAGTGTTGTAGTAGGTACAGTAGAGTTGTAGTAGCTACTCACTGTGTAGTAGGTACAGTAGTGTTGTAGTAGGTACAGTAGTGTTGTAGTAGGTACAGTAGTGTTGTAGTAGGTACAGTAGTGTTGTAGTAGGTACAGTAGAGTTGTAGTAGGTACAGTAGTGTTGTAGTAGGTACAGTAGTGTTGTAGTAGGTACAGGAGTATTGTAGTAGGTACAGTAGTGTTGTAGTAGGTACAGTAGTGTTGGAGTAGGTACAGTAGTGTTGGAGTAGGTACAGTAGTGTTGGAGTAGGTACAGGAGTATTGTAGTAGGTACAGTAGTGTTGTAGTAGCTACTCACTGTGTAGTAGGTACAGTAGTTTTGGAGTAGGTACAGTAGTGTTGTAGTAGCTACTCACTGTGTAGTAGGTACAGTAGTGTTGTAGTAGCTACTCACTGTGTAGTAGGCACAGTAGTGTTGGAGTAGCTACTCACTGTGTAGTAGGTACAGTAGTGTTGGAGTAGGTACAGTAGTTTTGGAGTAGGTACAGTAGTGTTGTAGTAGCTACTCACTGTGTAGTAGGTACAGTAGTGTTGTAGTAGCTACTCACTGTGTAGTAGGTACAGTAGTGTTGTAGTAGGTACAGTAGTGTTGGAGTAGGTACAGGAGTATTGTAGTATGTACAGTAGTGTTGTAGTAGCTACTCACTGTGTAGTAGGGACAGTAGTGTTGGAGTAAGTACAGTAGTTTTGGAGTAGCTACTCACTGTGTAGTAGGGACAGTAGTGTTGTAGTAGGTACAGTAGTGTTGGAGTAGGTACAGTAGTGTTGTAGTAGGCACAGTAGTGTTGTAGTAGGTACAGTAGTGTTGTAGTAGGCACAGTAGTGTTGTAGTAGATACAGTAGTGTTGGAGTAGGCACAGTAGTGTTGGAGTAGGTACAGTAGTGTTGTAGTAGGTACAGTAGTGTTGTAGTAGGTACAGGAGTATTGTAGTAGGTACAGTAGTGTTGTAGTAGGTACAGGAGTATTGTAGTAGGTACAGTAGTGTTGGAGTAGGTACAGTAGTGTTGGAGTAGGTACTCACTGTGTAGTAGGTACAGGAGTGTTGTAGTAGGTACAGTAGTGTTGTAGTAGCTACTCACTGTGTAGTAGGGACAGTAGTGTTGTAGTAGGTACAGTAGTGTTGGAGTAGGTACAGTAGTGTTGTAGTAGGCACAGTAGTGTTGGAGTAAGTACAGTAGTGTTGGAGTAGGTACAGTAGTGTTGTAGTAGGTACAGTAGTGTTGGAGTAGGTACAGTAGTGTTGTAGTAGCTACTCACTGTGTAGTAGGTACAGTAGTGTTGTAGTAGGTACAGTAGTGTTGTAGTAGCTACTCACTGTGGAGTAGGTACAGTAGTGTTGTAGTAGCTACTCACTGTGTAGTAGGGACAGTAGTGTTGTAGTAGGTACAGTAGTGTTGTAGTAGCTACTCACTGTGTAGTAGGGACAGTAGTGTTGTAGTAGGTACAGTAGTGTTGTAGTAGCTACTCACTGTGTAGTAGGGACAGTAGTGTTGTAGTAGGTACAGTAGTGTTGGAGTAGGTACAGGAGTGTTGTAGTAGCTACTCACTCTGAGCCCCTCTGGGTCCTGTGTAGTAGAGAGAGAGTAGTTGGACACCTTGGGCCCGTCACAATCTGGTCTCTCATAGAAAATCAGCTGACCACTCCCATCCTGCTGGACAAATACAACTTCAGTCCAAAGCATGTGTGTGTGTTTACGTGTGTGTGTTGGGGGGGGGTGTTTATGTGTGTGTTGGGGGTGTGTTTACGTGTGTGTGTGTTGTGTGGTGTGTTGAGTGTGGGGGGGGTGTGTGTGGGATGTGTGTGTGGTGTGGTGTGGTGTGGTGTGGGGGATGTGTGTGTGTGGTGTGGTGTGGTGTGGTGTGTGTGTGTGTGGGATGTGTGTGTGTGGTGTGGTGTGGTGTGTGTGTGTGTGTGGTGTGGGTGTGTGTGTGTGTGTGTGTGGGATGTGTGTGTGTGGTGTGGTGTGGTGTGGTGTGGTGTGATGTGTGTACCATCAGGTTACGTAGTTTAAGCCGTCCGGTGCTGCAGTTGAAGAACGTGTCCTGCTGGCGGATTACTGTTCCCTCTGATTGGCTTAGCTGGCTGGCTCTCTCCGCCAATCGTGTCGCATTGCTCACCCTCGCCTTGATCTCCACGTTAGACGGCATCTCTGATCTGTACCGAGTTAGGGGTTGTGTTAGGGTTGTGTGAGGGTTGTGTTAGAGTTGTGTGAGGGTTGTGTTAGCGTTGTGTGAGGGTTGTGTTAGCGTTGTGTGAGGGTTGTGTTAGCGTTGTGTGAGGGTTAGAGTGGTAGATGTTTATATCATATCCATTAAATAAATACATTGAACGTGAGCTTCTCAATGCTGGACAGTGCACACCTCCCTCCTCAGAATCAAAACACAGACAGTGTACATTCAAGGCATCCCAATATGTATCTGAATAATACCATAACTACTATACTAACTATACTAACCTCTACGGTGGTTCTGGCTAACCCCTACGGTGGTTCTGGCTAACCCTTACGGTGGTTCTGGCTTGATTCTGGCTAACCCCTACGGTGGTTCTGGCTAACACCTACGGTGGTTCTGGCTAACCCCTATGGTGGTTCTGGCTTGGTTCTGGCTAACCCCTACGGTGGTTCTGGCTAACCCCTACGGTGGTTCTGGCTAACCCCTACGGTGGTTCTGGCTTGGCTCTGGCTAACCCCTACGGTGGTTCTGGCTTGGTTCTGGCTAACCCCTACGGTGGTTCTGGCTTGGTTCTGGCTAACCCCTACGGTGGTTCTGGCTTGGTTCTGGCTAACCCCTACGGTGGTTCTGGCTTGGTTCTGGCTAACCCCTACGGTGGTTCTGGCTAACCCCTACGGTGGTTCTGGCTAACCCCTACGGTGGTTCTGGCTTGGTTCTGGCTTGGTTCTGGCTAACCCCTACGGTGGTTCTGGCTTGGTTCTGGCTTGGTTCTGGCTAACCCCTACGGTGGTTCTGGCTTGGTTCTGGCTAACCCCTACGGTGGTTCTGGCTAACCCCTACGGTGGTTCTGGCTTGGCTCTGGCTAACCCCTACCGTGGTTCTGGCTTGGTTCTGGCTAACCCCTACGGTGGTTCTGGCTTGGTTCTGGCTAACCCCTACGGTGGTTCTGGCTAACCCCTACGGTGGTTCTGGCTAACCCCTACGGTGGTTCTGGCTTGGTTCTGGCTAACCCCTACGGTGGTTCTGGCTTGGTTCTGGCTAACCCCTACGGTGGTTCTGGCTAACCCCTACGGTGGTTCTGGCTTGGTTCTGGCTAACCCCTACGGTGGTTCTGGCTTGGCTCTGGCTAACCCCTACGGTGGTTCTGGCTTGGTTCTGGCTAACCCCTACGGTGGTTCTGGCTTGGTTCTGGCTAACCCCTACGGTGGTTCTGGCTAACCCCTACGGTGGTTCTGGCTAACCCCTACGGTGGTTCTGGCTTGGTTCTGGCTAACCCCTACGGTCCTAATTGGGATGCCGCTTTTTCCCTCCATTTTTCTCTGACCTCAATGCAACACTTCCCGACCTTAACTCATCATTTGAAACTGGGCGGAGATTTCAATTGCGTGTTCCATCCAAGTCTAGACAGATCTAGACCGAAGCCCAACCATGTCATTTCAAAATCAGACGCAGTCATCAAGTCATTTCTAGAATCCTATAATTTGTCTGATCCATGGAGGAGCAATCCCACTTCTAAACAGTACTCTGTTTTCCCCCCAGTTCACCGCTCATACTCTAGGGTTGACTTGTTTCCTCCAATTCACCGCTCATACTCTAGGGTTGACTTGTTTCCTCCAGTCCACAGCTCATACTCTAGGGTTGACTTGTTTCCTCCAGTCCACAGCTCATACTCTAGGGTTGACTTGTTTCCTCCAGTCCACAGCTCATACTCTAGGGTTGACTTGTTTCCTCCAGTTCACCGCTCATACTCTAGGGTTGACTTGTTTCCTCCAGTCCACAGCTCATACTCTAGGGTTGACTTGTTTCCTCCAGTCCACAGCTCATACTCTAGGGTAGACTTGTTTCCTCCAGTCCACAGCTCATACTCTAGGATTGACTCTGTACCGTAACACCCTGTATATAGCCTCCACATTGACTCTGTACCGGTACCCCCTGTATATAGCCTCCATATTAACTCTGTACCGGTACCCCCTGTATATAGCCTCCACATTGACTCTGTGCCGGTACCCCCTGTATATAGCCTCTACATTGACTCTGTGCCGGTACCCCCTGTATATAGCCTCCATATTGACTCTGTACCGTAACACCCTGTATATAGCCTCCATATTGACTCTCTACCGGTACACCCTGTATATATGATGAAAATTACAGGCCTCTCATCTTTTTAAGTTGCACAATTGGTGGCTGACTAAATACTTTTTTGCCCCACTGTATATTGTTGTTCAGTGTCCATAACCTGTAGTGGGTGAAATACACGCAATTCAATCAGGGCCGGTCTATGCCGTTCTGCCGACCTAGGAGGGACTAAACTGGCAACAAAATGTGCTCACTGCAAAACTAGAATAGTCCCAGGAACCAAATGACATTGACATGACAGAAAATACATATTTTCCAGATGTTGAAGTTTAGGCTCTGAATAAAAGGTGAAGACATCATTTACAGGACATTGAAAAGGAGTCTTTTCCAGATGTTGAAGTTTAGGCTCTGAATAAAAGGTGAAGACATAATTTACAGGACATTGAAAAGGAGTCTTTTCCAGATGTTGAAGTTTAGGCTCTGAATAAAAGGTGAAGACATCATTTACAGGACATTGAAAAGGAGTCTTTTCCGGATGTTGAAATCAGGTTCATTTTCAGTTCTGAATGTAAGTCTATAAATGACATATTTTCAACATTTGTTTGTGCCAAATCAGGGATTATCCAGACCGCTCCAAATCTGAACCAAACAGACATCTATGATTGGTTCAGATTTTTGTCCAGACTGGAGCAAAAACCAATGTCTGTGGATGTGGAACTTAAGGCAGGTCCAGACTACACCAAAAGAAGACATCCAAAAGACATTGGAGTATGTCCATGCTTACTGGGGTGTAGCCTACAGTGTTGCCTGACATGTCATTTTATAAATGCATATCTGTTGTAAGCCTACCGCCTGTAAAACACCAGCAACAAAAATAGAGGTCTGGACAGGACCAAAAAAATACGTTACCTCGTGCTTCCTGGGGTGTAGCCTACCATGTCGGCCTCAATGCCATTTTATGAATGCCAATCCATGTGGTAGGCCACCATTTGTAAAACAGGGACTAATCAACGTGTCTATTTATGCTCTGAATGTCAGCTACCCAACTTTATCAGGAGCTATCTTGAGCCTATTTAGCGTTACTTCTCCAACAATACTCTGGAGGAGCGCGGCTGCGTTACGTCTCCAACAATACTCTGGAGAGGAGCGCGGCTGCGTTACGTCTCCAACAATACTCTGGAGAGGAGCGCTGGGAGTGGACATTACTTATCACAAAGAGGTATCAACGCTCACCTAAAAAGCCAATATGCCACTGGTTGAAAGAAACTGCCACTGGTTTTGGGCATTTGGAGGTGCGTCTTGGTCAGTTAAGCTCAGAAAATGCCGCGGTGAATAAAATGAATGGTGAACTTCTCGATGTGGCACAAAACACATACCTAACGTGAAGGGAAGTGGTGAGCAAAGTGCCTGCAGGAGGGCAGCTACGTTACAGACAGCCTGCTAGTATGTACTGTAGCTAGATAGCCTAACATTGCACCACTCGGTAGATAAACTCTTTCAGCTGAATAATATTTCCATCAAAAAAGGCTCGCTAGCAACACGATGTTTGAATACACTATCACAAGTACATGAAGTTGTACTTATTCTAAACGTTTATACCATATGTACATTTCCCCCACCGGGGAACACATACCTGGAAACTCCCGCAGCTGACTTGAAGGTACTGCAGCCAGGCTAGAGCAATACATGACAGAGCAGTCGATACTCACACTATGGATATGGAAAAAATAACTAAAACTAATGAAAGGATTTAGGTGAAATACACAAGACAATATTAATACCCGCTATGCCTATGAATCTGATAGTGATTACATTACTCCAGCCTCACATCATGGGGAGGACACTGTGTTATTGTTTCTACTGCCGATTGTCGCTTTGAGGTGCATGTCGCCCCCTACTGTGCTGGAGTGTGTGGCCGATCACGGTTTACATTAACTTGACATTGATATAGAAGAAATACAAACATACACCTACATTCTCCTACCTTACTCTGCACTACTTGTAAACCAACCCCTTGAATCACACTGTGCTCTATATTTGGACTTTTATTTGACAAGCTTTCAAGCCTCACTGTATATTTGACAGTTTAGTGTGACTTTTATTTAGAGTTTTTTTTGCCTCCCCTGTTTTTACCAGCAAAGGGCATATGGGAAACGGGAGCGAGAGGAAAAAGAAAAATAAACTTTTTTGTTTTAAGGTTGTTTAAGCATCCAATCAACAACATCAACATTAGCACCTAGCTGGAAAGACAACAAGGTATTTTACTGTGTTTCAATAGTGGTCTTGTTTCAGAAATCTTTCTAATTCTTTTGAACGTGTACTGAACGGATATTTGTGTTGTAATTGATTTATTTTATTTTTTATTTTTATTAACAACAAATCAATACATAAAGCACATGAGGGAACACAAGCATACATAGATTACAAACAATGGACAATCGAGCTAGGGGGTACAATATCACATTACAATTACACAAGGACCTTAATAAGGAACATACATATACTTACAATTCTAAGATCTTTTTTGTTAGTAGAGCATTTAACCGTCTTAAAATACAGTTCAATTTCATTTTGTTGGCTACGAAAATGTGGTTTTCTGTTTGTACATTTACATTTGTGTATATGAAATTTGGCCAAAAGAATAATGAAATTAATTACATAAAAATGTTTCAGCTTATTTATATCGTATGTAAAGAATCCAAACAGTACATCTCTCCACAATAGTGTAAAATCTTCATAAATGTGTTCAATTATAAACCTACTCATGTCTTGCCACAGTTTTCTTACATGAATACAGTGCCCAAAAAGATGCAACACTGTTTCTGGGTGGTCATTACAAAAGGAGCAATTTGAGTTGATGTTTTCCTTAAACTTCTTCATATAGTGGTTGGCAGGATAATATTTATGAATAATTTTAAAGGAAACTTCCTTAATTTTGTTAACAAGTAGGTATGTGTGTGGCAACATCCCCAAAAAATTCCAACAGATATTATCAATAAATCCATTCCAATAAGGCATGACATTTAGATACAACATCCTGCTGAAACAAGGTTCGTATCGCTCTGTTGTTGAATGGACCAAAAGAGAAACAAATCTTTCCTACTGATTCAACAGGGTCAATAGAAGGTAGGCTCTGATGGTCAGATCTTGACACGTTCCTGAATAACATAGCAACACCCGAGGGAATGGCATCTAAAAAAATGGCAACATCTTTAGGTGTTACAGGGACCTTGTAAAGGGATAAGAATTCCTTATAACTGAGTAAAAAACCCTCTGCATTTACCAGTTGGCACCAATAGGATATTATTTCGGAACCAATATTCTAAAAACAAAGAATTATTTTTATACAGTATATCCCGATTATTCCATATATAATATCTGTGTGGAGAAAAATTGTGTTTATAAATTAAGGACCATGACAAGAAAGCCTGCCTGTTAAATACTAAGACCAGGGCGTGACACTGCCGATGAAAAGCAGAACGTTTCACTGGAACTTTGTAAATACTTCATTGCAAAACAACATGAAATTAAGGTCACCAAAAGTAGAGAAGACATGATGAGCCATAAAATTCCAGATAGAAGTGGGTCTTCTTAGGAATTGTTTTATCCAACTGATCTTAAAAGTATTATTTAAAGTAGTAAAGTCCAGACAATTCAGTCCACCATTCTCATAAGTGTTCATTACAACAGTTTTCCTAATGTAATGGGTATGGTTTCTCCAAAGAAAGTTGAAAAGCATCTGGTCTATCTCCTTGCTTATTTTAATGTCACGATATAAAGATAGAGCACCATATGTTAGTCTAGAGAAACCTTCAGCCTTGGTTATTAGGACTCTACCTTTTAAAGATAAGTCCCTCTGTAGCCATTGATTTAGCTATTTCTGGGTTGGGGGGGGGGGGGGGTTAATACGAGGGTTAAAATTTAGTAAGCCTCTAGACTTCTGATCATTTGTAATGGTTATGCCTAAATATGTAAGTTCTTCTTTTACTGGAATACCCTAATATGAAGGTGTCACACAATCTTTGACAGCTATGAGTTCACATTTGTTAATGTTAGGATATAGACCAGACGCTTTGGAAAAGCATTGTATCACATTGATCGATATGGGAATTTGGTTAACGTCTTTCAGAAAAAGTGTAGTATCATCAGCCAGCTGGCTTATAATCATTTCTTTACCAGCTATGGAAATACTTTGTACAGGACTATTATTTAAAGAATTTGCAAGAAGTTAGGTGATTAATAAAAACAGGTACGGAGAGATAGGACAACCTTGCCGAATTCCTCTTTTTACTCAAATCTAGGTGAGGTGCCATATTTCAATTTGATAGAGCTGTTACCATTTCATAGAGTCTTAATAGCCTTACAGAAAAAAATCCCCAAAGCCAAGTCTCTCAAGGGAGTGGAAGAGAAACGGATGCTCTACTGATGCCCTCCTGAAATATTAAAGCAGGAAGCACCAGTGACTCAGTCAATAAGAAGTGGTCAGATGATGCAGATGCTAAGCTACAAGACTGTTTTGCTAGCACAGACTGGAATACGTTCCGGGATTCATCCAATGGCATTGAGGAGTATACCACCTCAGTCATCGGCTTCATCAATAAGTGCATCAACGACGTCGCACCCACAGTGACCGTACGTACATATCCCAACCAGAAGCCATGGCAACATCCGCATCGAGCTAAAGGCTAGAGCTGCCGCTTTCAAGGAGCGAGAGACTAATCCAGACGCTTATAAGAAATCCCACTATGCCGTCAGACGAACCATCAAACAGGCAAAGAGTCAATACAGGATTAAGAATGAATCCTACTACACCGGCTCTGACGCTCGTCGGATGTGGCAGGGCTTGAAAACTATTAGCTGATTGTGGACTACAGGAAAAGGCGGGCTGAACAGGCCCCCATTAACATCGACAAGGCTGTAGTGAAGCGGGTTGAGAGTTTCAAGTTCCTTGGTGTCCACATCACCAACGAACTATCATGGTCCAAACACACCAAGACAGTCGTGAAGATGACACGACAAAACTTTTTCCACCTCAGGAGACTAAAAATATTTGGCATGGGTCCCCAGATCCTCAAAAGGTCCTACAGCTGCACCATTGAGAGCATCCTGAACGGTTGCATCACCACCTGGTATGGCAATTGCTCGGCATCTGACAGTAAGGCGCTACAGAGGGTAGTGTGATGTACTGGGCCATTCGCTGTGGCCAAGATTTCTGCCATCCAGGACCTATATAATAGGCGGTGTCAGAGGAAAGCCCATACAATTGTTAGAGACTCCAGACTCCAAGTTATAGACTGTTTTCTCTGCTTCCGCACGGCAAGTGGTACCGAAGCACCAAGTCTAGGACAAAAAGGCTCCTCAACAGCTTCTACCCCCAAGCCATAAGACTCTTGAACAATTAATAAAATCGCCACCGGACAATTTACATTGACCCTCCCCCCCCTGTACATTGCTGCTACTCGCTGTTTATTATCTATACATAGTCTCTTCACACCCACCTACATGTACAAATTACCTCCACTAACCTGTATCCCCAGACACCGACTCTGTACCGGTGCCCCCTGTATATAGCCTCCACACTAAATCAGTACCATTGCCCCCTGTATATAACCTCATTAGTAGCCCCCTGTATATAACCTCATCAGGAGCCCCCTGTATATAACCTCATTAGGAGCCCCCTGTATATAACCTCATTAGGAGCCCCCTGTATATAACCTCATCAGGAGCCCCCTGTATATAACCTCATTAGGAGCCCCCTGTATATAACCTCACCAGCTGCCCCCTGTATATAACCTCATTAGGTCCCCCTGTATATGACCTAATTAGGAGCACCTTGTATATAACCTCATCAGGTGCCCCCTGTATATAACCTCAGTAGCCCCCCCCCCCCACGTATATAGCCTCATTAGGAGCCCCCTGTATATAACCTCACTGCCCCCCCCCCCCCCGTATATAACCTCATTAGGAGCCCCCTGTATATAACCTCATCAGCTGCCCCCTGTTTATAACCTCATTAGGTCCCCCTGTATATGACCTAATTAGGAGCACCTTGTATATAACCTCATCAGGTGCCCCCTGTATATAACCTCATTAGGTGCCCCCATGTGTATGACCTCATCAGGTGCCCCCTGTATATAACCTCATTAGCCCCCCCCCACGTATATAGCCTCATTAGGAGCCCCCTGTATATAACCTCACTGGGCCCCCCCCCCGTATATAACCTCATTAGGAGCCCCCTGTATATGACCTCATTAGGAGCCCCCTGTATATGACCTCATTAGTAGCCCCCTGTATATAACCTCATTAGTAGCCCCCTGTATATAACCTCATTAGGAGCCCCCTGTATATAACCTCATTAGGAGCCCCCTGTATATGACCTCATTAGGAGCCCCCTGTATATGACCTCATTAGGAGCCCCCTGTATATGACCTCATTAGGAGCCCCCTGTATATAACCTCATTAGTAGCCCCCTGTATATAACCTCATTAGGAGCCCCCTGTATATAACCTCATTAGGAGCCCCCTGTATATGACCTCACCAGCTGCCCCCTGTATATAATATAGAGAATCTCTACTACACAACAGAACCAACTGAATGTCTAACTATAACTAACTATAGAGGAGCTCTACTACACAACAGAACCAACTGAATGTCTAACTATAACTAACTATAGAGGAGCTCTACTACACAACAGAACCAACTGAATGTCTAACTATAGAGGATCTCTACTACACAACAGAACCAACTGAATGTCTAACTATAACTAACTATAGAGGAGCTCTACTACACAAGATTCCTATATGTTTATTTTGAATCCCAGCCCCAATCCCTCCAGGAGGCCTTTTGGTAGGCCGCCATTGTAAAGAAGAATACGTTCTTAACGGACTTGCCGAGTTAAATAAAATAAAAAACAGCAGCAACTCTCCGGTACATGCTGCAAACTACTACAGCTGACGCCAGACCTCTTCTGATTGGTTTCAGTAAACATCTCCGATTGGCTGAATATTGAGTCAGTTCCTGCAACGTTTTACTCTGATAGGTTTAAAGTCAAATGAACTTTAACCTTCGTGGTTCAGCTTCGCAGTGATTTTTCAACAAGCATGGCGGCTATAGGAGTACATTTCGGCTACACATGTGCCTGTGTAGCTATTTTTAAGGTATTGTTGCTGCCTGTAGTAATGTTTTTGGTGGTGGGACTAGTCTCTGTTTTCAGTTATGAAGCGATATATTTAGGAGGTCCGGAAAGATCCGGTTAAACATGTTTGACAATGAGTTAGTTACCGGTAACGCTAGACAATGTTAGCATGGAGTGAATAAGTTGGCTACCGGTGTTAGCCATCTAGTAAACTAACGCTAAAATAACTTGCTTGGCTTTAGAGATGATTGTTGTTATCGGCCAAGCCAGGGTGGGAGGATTTTGACAGTATTGTGTTTTGTTCAGGATGGCCGAGCGGAGGTGGTCGCCAATGACGCCGGAGACCGAGTCACTCCTGCGGTGGTGGCTTACCGAGACACGGAACAGGTATCACACAACTAGTTCTAACATACCGTTTTAGTTAACTCAACTATTACATCTGCTAAATATTTGTATGGGACCAATACAATTTGGTCGGGATAACAAAATAAACATTCGCGGAGGCGGTTGTCAGTCATCGAAGGAAGCAGTCTTCTGTAGGTTGTTGTTGCTCTGGTCTGAACATTAACATGCGTCTCTTGCGGTAATGGTTTTGTAAGTACAAGAACCTTGTCTTTCATATCAGCGATAAATAATCCAGGTTAAGTTAATACACACCTTGATAAGGTTAGTGCTCCCACACGGACATATCTCCATGTTAGTGCGTGTTTCCAGAAAACAGATGGACGACTACAGACCTGCGCTAATTAACTATCGAGCATGCGCAGAGCACCTGTGAAATCCCTCAGTCTTTCGCCAGGGTGCAGGTTTCAGGTGTTCCTAGCGAAGACGATAGTCGCTGAACGCTGTTCCCGCTTTAAAGGTCCAATGCAGCCGTTTTCAGCTCCAATATCAAATCATTTCTGGGTAACAATTAAGTACCTTACTGTGATTGTTTTCAATTAAAATGGTTCATGCATGGCTTGACGTTCACCATTTTAAGACTGGTGTTTTACTTGTCCGAAAGCTCAAATCACTTATCTAACATGACATTATCTAACATAATTGGCCAAATTGGTGACTGAAATTGCATTATATAATGCAAGAAACCACTTTACAAATGAATTTCATTATTACCATACAAACATGTATTCTACCTTACGCCTTCAAGCCTGTTTAGAAATAGGACAATGCCCCTTTTAAGACAAAAGTAGCTCTTTACCAGACTAGCTTTTCAAAAATATAAATGCAACAATTTCAAAGATTTTACTGAGTTACAGTTCATATAAGGAAATAAATTCATTAGGCCCCAGGTCTTTTTTTTTTTTTTTTTGGTCCTTTCCAAACACCTCTTTTGGTGATGTTTTACAGGTGGTAGGCTTACCACAGATGGGCATTCATAAAATCACATTTCAGGCAACACTATAGGCTACACCTCAGTAAGCATGGACAGGTAGCGATGTCTTTTTTTTTGTGTGTGTGTAGTCTGGACCTGCCTTAAGTTCCACAGACATTGGTTTTTGGTCCAGTCTGGACAAAATCTGAACCAATCATAATGTCTGTTTGGTTGAGATTTGGTGCGGTGTAGTCCGGTCTTGATTTCAACCTCCACGGACGTTGATTTTTGGTCTGGATCACTGATGTCTTTGTTTGGTTCAGATTTTGTCCAGTATGGACCAGCATTGATTTGGCCAAAACATAGATGTCTATAAATGACATGTTTTCAACTTTCATTCAAAACCAAAAATGAGCCGCCCCCCCCCCCCCCCCCCCCCCTCAACGTCCTAGAAAATGTATTTTAAAGGTACGGAAAATATCTTTTCACCTTTTAATTCGGAGCCTTAATTGAATCTAACTTCAACGTCTGGAAAATACTTATTTTACATGTCTTTTCAATGTAATTCTGCTTACTGGGCTTATTCTAGTTTTGCTGGGAGCACGTTTTTGAGTCTCGCCTTGGTCGGCAATTGTTTGTCCATAGCTTATGCCTACCCATACCCTAACCCCACCGTGGGGCACTCTGTTCACAATGTTGACATCAGCAAACCGTGACCAGTTCTCAACTCTCAGACTGTGAGGGATGGAAAAACCACTTGTGCCTGTTTCATGAGCTGAAATAAGATGCCAGTTTACCTCCCTGTTAGTGAGCTTTTTTCAGTCTGTAATAAAACCTCTTTGTGGGGGAAAACTCGTTCTGATTGGCTGGGCCTGGCTCCCCAGTGGTTGACTAATTTCCTTGTATGAACCATATCTCAGTAAAATTGTTGCATGTTACATTTGATATTTTTAAGTATAATTAATATTATTTACCTCAAACGATAGAGCAACCTGTTATTACTGTGGTGGTGTACAGAGCATGTAGGATCATATCTCTTGTCATGATGTCCTCCCTCTGTCATCTCACACTGTAACCCTCCCTCTGTCATCTCACACTGTAACCCTCCCTTCACCTCCCTGTTCTATCTGTCCTATCCTCCATCTGCCTCCCTCTCATCGCTCGCTCTCTCTGCAGATAGTAGGGATTGCGGCTAAGCAGGGTCGTGTCCGAAACGCAGCCAACACTGTGGTTAAAGTCAAACAAGTGCTGGGGAGGAGGTGAGTGTCTGTATTACAGTTGAAGTCAGAAGTTTACTAACACTTAGGTTGGAGTCATTAAAACTAGTTTTTCAACCACTCCACAATTTTCTTGTTAACAAACTATAGTTTTGGCAAATCGGTTAGGACATCTACTTTGTGCATTACAAGTCATTTTTCCAACACATGTTCACAGACAGATTATTTCACTTGTAATTCACTGTATCACAATTCCAGTGGGTCAGAAGTTTACATTCACTAAGGTGACTGTGCCTTTAAACAGCTTGGAAAATTCCAGAAAATTATGTCAGAAGCTTCTGATAGGCTAATTGACATAATTTGAGTCAATTGTAGGTTTACCTGTGTATGTATTTCAAGGCTGACCTTCACTCCGTGCCTCTTTGCTTGACATCATGGGAAAATCAAAATAAATCAGCCAAGACCTCAGGAAAAAAAAAGTAGACCTCCACAAGTCTGGTTCATCCTTGGGAGCAATTTCCAAACACCTGAAGGTACCGCGTTCATATGTACAAACAATAGTACACAAGTATTAACACCACGGGGCCACGCAGCCATCATACTGCTCAGGAAGGAGACGCATTCTGTCTCCTAGAGATTAACGTACTTTACTGCGAAACGTGTAAATCAATCCCAAAACAACAGCAAAGGACCTTGTGAAGATGCTGGAGGAAACGGGTACAAAATTATCTATATCCACAGTAAAACAAGTCCTATATTGACATAACCTGAAAGGTCAGCAAGGAAGAAGCCACTGCTCCAATACCGCCATAAAAAAGCCAGACTACGGTTTGCAACGGCACATGGGGATAAAGATGGTACTTTTTGGAGAAATGTCCTCTAGTCTGATGAAACAAAAATAGAACTGTTTGGCCATAATGACCATAGTTATGTCTGGAGGAGAAAGGGGGAGGCTTGCAAGCCGAAGAACACCATCCCGAACGTGAAGCACGGGGGTGGCAGCATCATCTTGTGGGGGTGCTTTGCTGTAGGACTGTAGCACTTCATAAAATGGGTATCATGAGGTAGGAAAATTATGTGGATATATTGAAGCAACATCTCAAGACGTCAGTCAGGAAGTTAAAACTTGGCCGCAAATGGACAATGACTCCAAGCATACTTCCAAAGTTGTGGCAAATGGCTTAAGGGCAACAAAGTCAAGGTATTAGAGTGGCCATCACAAAGCCCTGACCTCAATCCTAAGGAACATTTGTGGGCAGAACTGGAAAAAGCACGTGCGAGCAAGGAGGCCTACAAACCTGACTCAGTTACACCAGCTCTGTCAGGAGGAATGGGCCAAAATTTACCCAACTTATTGTGGGAAGCTTGTGGAAGTCTACCCGAACGTTTGACCCAAGTTAAACTATTTAAAAGGGCAATGCTGCCAAATACTAATTGAGTGTATGTAAACTTCTGACGCACTGGGAATGTGCTGAAATTAAAGCTGAAATAAATCATTCTCTCTACTATTATTCTGACATTTCACATTCTTAAAATAAAGTGGTGATCCTAACTGACCTAAGACAGGGAATTTTTACTTGGATTAAATGTCAGGAATAGTGAAACTGAGTTTAAATGTATTTGGCTAAAGTGTATGTTAGCTTCTGACTTCAACTGTATGTTCCCAATGTTCTAGAGAATGAACTCCACTCACGTTGTTGGGTTAGGGAGAATGAACTCACCTTGTTGCTTCTTCCCCTTTTTCCTCTCCTCCTGTCGGCAGTTTTGAGGATCCTGAGGTGCAGACGCATAAAGCTGAGAGTAAATGTCCTGTGAGTTTTCAACCCTCTACCCCCTATTAGACTCTCGGTGATTAACCCTCTACCCCCTATTAGACTCTCGGTGATTTAACCTGGTATACCTGGCTCTATTAGACTCTCAGTGATTTAACCTGGTATACATGGCTCTATTAGACTCAGTGATTAACCCTCTACCCCCTATTAGACTCTCTCTCGGTGATTAACCCTCTACCCCCTATTAGACTCTCTCTCGGTGATTAACCCTCTACCCCCTATTAGACTCTCGGTGATTAACCCTCTACCCCCTATTAGACTCTCGGTGATTAGCCCTCTACCCCCTATTAGACTCTCAGTAATTAACTTGGTATACCTGGCTCTTAGACTCTCAGTGATTAACCTGGTATACCTGTCTCTATTAGACTACCTAACACTGTTCTCAGTGATTAACATGTCTGACTACTTAACACTACGTTATGAGTGATATTGTGTAATAGAGAAGCTGATGATGCTGTGTTTCAGGTTGTCAACAAGGGAGAGAAGCCAGTGTATGAGATGACTGGAGAGATGACCAGACATGTGGCTCCCCAAGATGTTGCCAAGCTGATCCTACACAAGATGAAAGGTTAGAACACACTGTCCCAATTCCCCCCCTGAGGCTATGCACTAGTGGAGATCCCAGATGATTGAATGGGCCTAGGCAATATGGTTGCCTATCAGGGAGCAACTTAAAACTATTGTCAAACTACTTCCACATGTGAAAACATGTCAGCTCTCCAGCGGGGTGGGGGTGTAGTACTACAGGTCCACTTGGAACTGGGCCACCCTCCCATCTATTGTTGTTTCCATAGAGACGGCTCAATCGGCCTTGGGCGCTGATGTCACAGAGGCTGTCATCACTGTCCCCTTTGAGTTCGCACATGCTCAGAAGGCGGCGTTGAGGGCGGCTGCGGAGGCGGCAGGGTTCCGTGTGTTGAGGCTGATCCACGAGCCAGCTGCTGCTCTACTGGCCTACGGAATCGGACAGGACTGCCCCTCTGGGAAGAGGTACACACTTCTCCTTCTTCTTGTGTATGAACTACAGGTCGAACATCGGACAGGACTGCCCCTCTGGGAAGAGGTACACACTTCTTCTTGTGTATGAACTACAGGTCGACCGATTTTATTGGAGAACCAAAAAAGCCGATACTGAATTAATCAGACGATTTTTATATGTATGTTTGTAATAATGACAATTACAACAATACTGAATGAACACTTATTTTAACTTAATACATCTATTTAAGTCTCATAAATAATTTTATGTTCAATTTGGTTTAAATAATGTAAAAATGCAGTGTTTGAGGAGAAAGTGCAATATGTGCCATGTAAAAAAGCTAACGTTTAAGTTCCTTGCTCAGAACATATGAAAGCTGGTGGTTCAATATTCCCAGTTCTTCAATATTCCCAGATAAGAAGTTTTAGGTTGTAGTTATTATAGGAATTATGACGCGTCGACTTTTTCTCTCTCTACCATTTGTATTTCATATACCTTTTGACTATTGGATGTTCTTATAGGCACTATAGTATTGCCAGCCTAAACTCGGGAGTTGATAGGCTTGAAGTCATTAACAGCGCTGTGCTTCAAGCATGCTAAGAGCTGCTGGCAAACACAGGAAAGTGCTGTTTGAAAGAATGCTTACGAGCCTGCTGCTGCCTACCACCACTCAGTCAGACTGCTCTATCAAATCATAGACTTAATCATAATAAACACACAGAAATATGAGCATTTGGTCATTAATATGGTAAAATCTGAAAACTATAATTTCGAAAACAAAACGTTTATTCTTTCAGTGAAATACGGAACCGTCCCTGGTTAATATTGCCTGCTAACATGAATTTATTAACTAAATATGCAGGTTTAAAAAATATATATTTCTGTGTATTGATTTTAAGGAAGGAATTGATGGTACATTTGTGCAAAGAGAGCTTTTTTCCGGCAATGCACTTTTGTTAAATCATCACCCGTTTGGTGAAGTTGAAGTAGGCTGTGATTCGATGATAAATGAAAAGGCACGGTATTGATTATATGCAACGCAGGACAAGCTGTTTAACCTTGTAATATCATCAACCATGTGTAGATAACTAGCGGTTATGTTAAGATGGATTTTATATAAAAAGTTTAATGATATTAATCCGTCAATCTCTAGTGGTGTGTGTAGCCATGTCCTGTTGTGTGTGTGTGTAGCCATGTCCTGTTGTGTGTGTGTGTGTGTAGCCATGTCCTGTTGTGTGTGTGTGTGTGTGTGCAGCCGTGTGTGTGTGTGCAGCCGTGTGTGTGTGTGCAGCCGTGTGTGTGTGTGCGGCCGTGTGTGTGTGTGCGGCCGTGTGTGTGTGTGCGGCCGTGTGTGTGTGTGCGCGGCCGTGTGTGTGTGCGCGGCCGTGTGTGTGTGCGCGGCCGTGTGTGTGTGTGCGCGGCCGTGTGTGTGTGTGCGCGGCCGTGTGTGTGTGTGCGCGGCCGTGTGTGTGTGTGCGCGGCCGTGTGTGTGTGTGCGCGGCCGTGTGTGTGTGTGCGCAGCCGTGTGTGTGTGTGCGCAGCCGTGTGTGTGTGTGCGCAGCCATGTGTGTGTGTGTGCGCAGCCGTGTGTGTGTGCGCAGCCATGTGTGTGTGTGTGTGCGCAGCCGTGTGTGTGTGCGCAGCCGTGTGTGTGCGCAGCCGTGTGTGTGTGTGTGTGTGAGCGCAGCCGTGTGTGTGTGTGTGTGTGAGCGCAGCCGTGTGTGTGTGTGCAGCCGTGTGTGTGTGTGCAGCCGTGTGTGTGTGTGCAGCCGTGTGTGTGTGTGTGCAGCCGTGTGTGTGTGTGTGCAGCCGTGTGTGTGTGTGTGCAGCCGTGTGTGTGTGCAGCCGTGTGTGTGTGCAGCCGTGTGTGTGTGTGTGTGTGCAGCCGTGTGTGTGTGCAGCCATGTCCTGTTGTGTGTGCAGCCGTGTGTGTGCAGCCGTGTGTGTGTGCAGCCATGTCCTGTTGTGTGTGCAGCCGTGTGTGTGTGTGTAGCCATGTCCTGTTGTGTGTGTGTGTGTGTGTAGCCATGTCCTGTGGTGTGTGTGTGTAGCCATGTCCTGTTGTGTGTGTGTGTGTATAGCCATGTCCTGGTGTATAAACTTGTTTGTGTGTGTAGCCATGTCCTGGTGTATAAACTAGGTGGGACGTCTCTGAGTGTGACGGTGCTGCAGGTGAATGGTGGAATGTTCCGGGTTCTGAACACCCACACAGACCACAGCATCGGAGGAGAGAGCTTCACAAGCGCCCTGGCACAGCACCTGGCTGCAGAGTTCAAACGGTAACACACACACACCTGGTGCAGAGTTCAAGTGGAACTGACAGCATTTTATCAACATGAAATGGTATAACAATCTGTTCATAGAGACCCCAGGATGAATGAGTTTTTATTTTGTACATATTCTGACCAGTGAACACTTGGATGGGGGCACTCCCATTTTCACACTTCCATAGAAGGTAGGGATGACGTCCCCGTGCCTCCCAGCTGAAACACTTCCATAGAATGTAGGGATGACGTCCGCGTGCCTCCCAGCTGAAACACTTCCATAGAATGTAGGGATGACGTCCGCGTGCCTCCCAGCTGAAACACTTCCATAGAATGTAGGGATGAGGTCCGCGTGCCTCCCAGCTGAAACACTTCCATAGAATGTAGGGATGACGTCCGCGTGCCTCCCAGCTGAAACACTTCCATAGAATGTAGGGATGAGGTCCGCGTGCCTCCCAGCTGAAACACTTCCATAGAATGTAGGGATGACGTCCATAGAATGTAGGGATGAGGTCCGCGTGCCTCCCAGCTGAAACACTTCCATAGAATGTAGGGATGACGTCCGCGTGCCTCCCAGCTGAAACACTTCCATAGAATGTAGGGATGACGTCCGCGTGCCTCCCAGCTGAAACACTTCCATAGAATGTAGGGATGAGGTCCGCGTGCCTCCCAGCTGAAACACTTCCATAGAATGTAGGGATGACGTCCGCGTGCCTCCCAGCTGAAACACTTCCATAGAATGTAGGGATGAGGTTCGCGTGCCTCCCAGCTGAAACACTTCCATAGGGTTATTATATTATGACCACATTTGGTGACGTTTTGGACT
Organism: Oncorhynchus mykiss; assembly: GCF_013265735.2. NCBI lineage: Eukaryota > Metazoa > Chordata > Actinopteri > Salmoniformes > Salmonidae > Oncorhynchus > Oncorhynchus mykiss. Next base: position 645,838 of record NW_023493674.1, on the reverse strand, counting down.
TCGGTGAGGGTTTTCTAGAGGTGAGCTAAAGAGTCCTTCGTCGGTGATTGGTCAATAGTAGGGGTTCTTCATTAAAGTCTTTGTTGTCATTCAACGACAGATGACTTGTTTTCATTGATAAAAACGACACAAAACTATTAGTTAGATGTCAAATTGCGTATATTGGCCTATATTGCCTATATTGGCGTCTCCATTTTTCAAGTGAAGTTCAGTATGCTAGCACACTCGTTTGGTTCGCTATTTGGCCAGCTGAACTGAAGCATGCTGACGCCCGGCCTGTCGGCTCCCCCCTCCGCCCGGCCTGTCGGCTCCCCCCTCCGCCCGGCCTGTCGGCTCCCCCCTCCACCCGGCCTGTCGGCTCCCCCCTCCACCCGGCCTGTCGGCTCCCCCCTCCACCCGGCCTGTCGGCTCCCCCCTCCACCCGGCCTGTCGGCTCCCCCTTACACCCGGCCTGTCGGCTCCCCCTTACACCCGGCCTGTCGGCCTCCCTCCACCCGGCCGGTCAGCTTCCCCCCTCCGCCACAGTCTTGTAGTGGATGCAAGCTTCAACTGGAAGCCAGCGGGGTGACATGGGAGAACGTATTCCCCTACATCTGATCCCCTGGTTTTTAAAGGTGTCTCTGTCTGTCTGCCTGTCTGTAGGTCGTTTAAACAGGATGTTAGTAGTAACGCGCGGGCCATGTTGAAGCTGATGAACGGAGCAGACATGGCCAAACATTCTCTCTCCACGCTGGGTTCTGCTAATTGCTTCGTTGACTCGCTACACGACGGCATGGACTTCGACTGCAACATCTCCAGGTGACTACACTACCCACAAACCCCTGCTCTCTTACCCACCACAATGTGTATTTTTATTTATTTATTTAACTAGCCAAGTCGGTTAAGAACAAATTCTTATTTACAATGACTGCCTAACCCGAATAACTCTGGGCCAATTATGCGCCGCCTTATGGGACTTCGGATCACGGCCGGTTGTGAGACAGCCCTGAATGGAACCCGGGTCTGTAATGACGCCTCTAGTACTGCGATGCAGGGCCTTAGACCGCTGCGCAATCCCTCACAATCCCCCTCTTCATACAATGCCACAGGAAAGTCACGCTGTGTGTTTTCTTTTTTTCTCAGGGCCCGTTTTGAGCTGCTGTGTTCTTCCCTGTTCAACAAGAGTGTCCAACCAATCAGAAGCCTGCTGGAGACGACTGGGCTCTCTACTAGCGACATCAACAAGGTAACCCTGACCTACCTAACATGGGTTTGGAAGTTGCCATGTCACAGTGCTCTGTAAATACTGGACACATGTTTTTTTATAAATACTAAAAAGTATGTATTTTTTTGGGGGGGGGGGGGGGGGGTGTGTGACGTGCCAACTTATTTGACTTGATCCCTAGCTAGTTTGGCTTTCTCCGACAAAAAAAATAATTATATCACCTGACTCCTGTTCTCTCTAAACCTGAGAGGTCACCTTCTGACTAGATTACTGCAATGCTCTTCTTGGTGGGCTCCCCTCAAAAAGCATCCACAGGCTGCAGCTTGTGCACAACAGCGTTGCCAGGGTCCTTACAGGAACCCAGAAATGAATCAATGAAATGTATTTATAAAGCCCTTCTTACATCAGCTGATGTCACAGTGCTGTACAGAAACCCAGCCTAAAACCCCAAACACCAAGCAATGCAGGTGTAGAAGCACGGTGGCTAGGGAAAACTCCCTGGAAAGGCCAGAACCGAGGAAGAAACTTAGAGAGGAACCAGGCTATTAGGGGTGGCCAGTCCTCTTCTGGCTGTGCCGGGTAGAGATTATAACAGAACATGGCCAAGATGTTCAGCATGGTCAAATAATAATAATCACAGTGGTTGTAGAGGGTGCAACAAGTCAGCACCTCAGGAGTAAATGTCAGTTGGCTTTTCATAGCCGATCATTAAGAGTATCTCTACCACTCCTGCTGTCTCTAGAGAGTTGAAAACAGCAGGTCTGGGACAGGTTGCACGTCCGATGAACAGGTCAGGGTTCCATAGCCGCAGGCAGAACAGTTGCAACTGGAGAGGCAGCACGGCCAGGTGGACTGGGGACAGCAAGGAGTCATCATGCCAGGTAGTCCTGAGGCATTATCCTAGGGCTCAGGTCCCCTGAGAGAGAGAAGGAAAGAGAGAAGGCAGACCATTCCATAAAAATGGAGCTCAAAAGGAGAAAGCCCTGCCTCCAACTGTTTGCTAAGCAATTCTAGGGACAATTAGGAGACCTGCGTCTTGTGACCGTAGCGTACGTGTAGGTATGTACGGCAGGACCAGATCGGAAAGATGGGTAGAAGGAAGCCCATGTAATGCTTTGTCGGTTAGCAGTAAAACCTTGAAATCAGCCCTTGCTTTGACAGGAAGCCAGGGTAGGAAGGCTAGCACTGGAGTAATATGATCCAATTTTTTGGTTCTAGTCAGGATTCTAGCAGCCGTGTTTAGCACTAACTGAAGTTTATTTAGTGCTTTATCCGGGTTGCCGGAAAGTAGAGCATTGCAGTAGTCTAACCTAGAAGTGACAAAAGCATGGATACATTTTTCTGCGTCGTTTTTGGACAAAGTTTCTGATTTTTGCAATGTTACGTAGATGGAAAAAAGCTGTCCTTGAAATGGTCTTGATATGTTCGTCAAAAGAGAGATCAGGGTCCAGAGTAACGCTGAGGTCCTTCAGTTTTATTTGAGACGACTGAACAACCATCAAGATTAATTGTCAGATCCAACAGAAGATCTCTTTGGTTCTTGGGACTGAGAACAAGCATCTCTGTTTTGTCCGAGTTTAAAAGTAGAACATTTGCAGCCATCCACTTCCTTATGTCTGAAACACAGGCTTCCAAGAGGGCAATTTTGGGGCTTCACCATGTTTCATCGAAATGTACAGTTGTATGTCATCCGCATAGCAGTGAAAGGTAACATTAGGTTTCCGAATGACATCACCAAGAGGTAAAATATATAATGAAAACAATAGTGGTCCTAAAACAAAGCCTTGAGGAACACCGAAATTTACAGTTGATTTGTCAGAGGACAAACCACCCACAGACAAACGGATATATGTCAGACAGATAAGATTTAAACCAGGCCAGAACTTGTCCGTGTAAACCAATTTGGGTTTCCAATCTCTCCAAGAATGCGGTGATCGATGGTATCAAAAGCAGCACTAAGGTCTAGGAGCACGAGGACAAATGCAGAGTCTCAGTCTGACGCCATTAAAAGGTCATTTACCACCTTCACAAGTGCAGTCTCAGTGCTATGATGGGGTCTGAAACCAGACTGAAGCGTTTTGTATACATTGTTTGTCTTCAGGAGGGCAGTGAATTGCTTCGACAGCTTTTTCAATTTGTTTTTGAGAGGAATAGGAGATTCGATATAGGCCGATAGTTTAAAAAAAATATTTTCTGGGTCAAGGTTTGGCTTTATTACTGCCACTTTTAGTGAGTTTGGTACACATCCGGTGGATAGAGAGACGTTTATTATGTTCAACATAGGAGGGCCGAGCACAGGAAGCAGCTCTTTCAGTAGTTTAGTTGGAATAGGGTCCAGTATGCAGCTTGACGGTTTAGAGGCCATGATTATTTTCATCATTGTGTCGAGATATACTATTAAAAAACGTGAGTGTCTCTCTTGATCCTAGGTCCTGGCAGAGTTGGGCAGACTCAGGACAACTGAGCTTTGGAGGAATACGCAGATTTGTGTCTGTAATTTGCTCTCTAATGATCATGATATTTTCCTAAAAGAAGTTGATGAATTTATCACTGCTGAAGTGAAAGCCATCCTCACTTGGGGAATGTATGCAGCTTGAAGGTTTAGAGGCCATGATTATTTTCATCATTGTGTCAAGAGATATAGTACTAAAACACTTGAGTGTCACACAAATTGGAAAAATAGGATGATTGAGCAGCAGTGAGGGCTCTTCGATACTGCACGGTACTGTCTTTCCAAGCTAGTCGGAAGACTTCCAGTTTGGTGTGGCGCCATTTCCGTTCCAATTTTCTGGAAGCTTGCTTCAGAGCTCGGGTATTTTCTGTATACCAGGGAGCTAGTTTCTTATGACAAATGTTTTTAGGGGTGCAACTGCGTCTAGGGTATTGCGCAAGGTTAAATTGAGTTCCTCAGTTAGGTGGTTAACTGATTTTTGTCCTCTGACGTCCTTGGGTAGGCAGAGGGAGTCTGTAAGGGCATCGAGGAATCTGTGTTGTCTGAGAATTTATAGCACGACTTTTGATGCTCCTTGGTTGGGGTCTGAGCAGATTATTTGTTGCGATTGCAAACGTAATAAAATGGTGGTCCGATAGTCCAGGATTATGAGGAAAAACATTAAGATCCACAACATTTATTCCACGGGACAAAACTAGGTCCAGAGACATGTTGGACAAAACCCACTGAGTCGATGATGGCTCCGAAAGCCTTTTGTAGTGGGTCTGTGGACTTTTCCATGTGAATATTTAAATCACCAAAAATTAGAATATTATCTGCTATGACTACAAGGTCCGATAGGAATTCAGTGAACTCAGTGAGGAATGCTGTATATGGCCCAGGAGGCCTGTAAACAGTAGCTATATAAAGTGATTGAGTAGGCTGCATAGATTTCATGACTAGAAGCTCAAAAGACGAAAACATATTTTTTTGGTAAATTGAAATTTGCTATCGTAAATGTTAGAAACACCTCTGCCTTTGCGGGATGCACGGGGGATATGGTCACTAGTGTAACCAGGAGGTGAGGCCTCATTTAACACAGTAAATGAATCAGGCTTAAGCCATGTTTCAGGCAGGCCAATCACATCAAGATTATGATCAGTGATTAGTTCATTGACTATAACTGCCTTGGAAGTGAGGGATCTAACATTAAGTAGCCCTATTTTGAGATGTAAAGGTATCACGATCTCTTTCAATAATGGCAGGAATGGAGGTCGTCTTTATTCTAGTGAGATTGCTGAGGCGAACACCGCCATGTTTAGTTTTGCCCAACCTAGGTCGAGGCACAGGCACTGTCTCAATGGGGATAGCTGAGCTAACTACACTGACTGTGCTAGTGGCAGACTCCACTAAGCTGGCAGGCTGGCTCTCATTGTGGAGCTAGGGGAGTTAGAGCCCTGTCTATGCACCACCCTCAACCGCAAGGCTCTCCAGAGGGTAGTGCAGTCTGCACAATGCAAGTACTCATTTACAACTGCGACCTGGCCAAGATAAAGCAAAGCAGGAGACTCCTTTCTCCCTCACAAACTTTCAGCACCAGCTGTCAGAGCAGCTCACAGATCACTGCACCTGTACATAGCCCATCCAACTACCTCATCCCCATACTGTATTTATTTATTTATTCATTTATCTTGCACCTCAGTATCTCTACTTGCACATTCATCTTCTGCACATCTATCACTCCAGTGTTTAATTGCTAAATTGTAATTACTTTGCCACTATGGCCTATTTAAATAAAGGTGTAATTTAATAAAATAAACAAACTGAAATGGTCCACCCACACAGACTGTCTGGTGAAGAAGGCGCAGCAGCACCTCTTCAACCTCAGGAGGCTGAAGAAATGTGGCTTGTCACCCAAAACCATGACAAACTTTTACAGATGCACAATTGAGAGCATCATGTTGGGTTGTATCACAGCCTGGTACAGCAACTGCACCACCCTCAACTGCAAGGCTCTCCAGAGGGTTGTGAGGTCTGCACAACTCATCACCGGGGGCAAACTACCTGCCCTCCAGGACACCTACAGCACCCGATGTCACAGGAAGTCCATAAAGATCATCAAGGACATTAACCACCCGAGCCACTGCCTGTTCACCCCGCTATCATCCAGAAGGCAAGGTCAGTACAGGTGCATCAAAGCTGGGACCGAGAGACTGAAAAACAGCTTCTATCTCAAGGCCATCAGACTGCTAAACAGCCACCACTAACTCAGAGGCTGCTGCCTACATTGATGCCCAATCACTGGCCACTTTAATAAATGGATCACTGGTCACATTAAACATTGCCACTCTAAATAATGGCACTTTAATAATGTCTACATATCTTACATTACTCATGACATTTACATACAGTTGAAGTCGGAAGTTTACATACACATTAGCCAAATACATTTAAACTCAGTTTTTCACAAGTCTTGACCAAGTAAAAATTCCTTATCTTAGGCGAGTGAAGATCACTTTATTTTAAGTGAATGTGAAATGTCAAAATAATTGTAGAGAATTATGGGTCAGAAGTTTACATTCACTCAATTAGTATTCGGTAGCATTGCCTTTAAATTGTTTAATTTGAGTCAAACGTTTCTGGTAGCCTTCCACAAGCATCCCACAATAAGTTGGGTGAATTTTGGCCCATTCCTCCAGACAGAGCTGGTGTAACAGAGTCAGGTTTGCAGGTCTCCTTGCTTGCACACACTTTTTCAGTTCAGTCCACAAATGTTCTATAGGATTGAGGTCAGAGCTTTGTGATGGCCACTCCAATACCTTGAATTTGTTGTCGTCCACTGGCTCCAGGTCAACGATAAGTAAATAAGGCAGGGCTTTACCTAGCAAATACTTTATCTCAGCTCACTGGTCACCATAGCAGCACGCGCTCCAGCAGGTATATTTCACTGGTCACCCCCAAAGCCAATTCCTCCTTTGGCCGCCTTTCCTTCCAGTTCTATGCTGCCAATGACTGGATCGAATTGCAAAAATCACTAAAGCTGGAGTCTCCCCCCCTCAAACTTTAAGCTTCAGCTGTCTTAGCAGCTTACCGATGGCTGTGTACAGTGAATCTGTAAATGGCACAGCCGACTACCTCATCTCCATATGATTACTTACTGGGGTGCAAAAGAGCAAGGGGGTATCTCTACTTGCACATCTATCACTCCACTATTAATGCTAAATTGTAATTATTTTCACCTCGAGGGCCTATTTATTGCCTTTCCTCCTTACTACATTTGCACACACTGTATCTAGATGTTTCTATTGTTATTGACTGTATGTTTGTTTATTCCATGTGTTCCTCTGTTGTAGCACTGCTTTGTTTTATCTTGGCCAGGTCGCAGAACTTGTTCTCAACTGGCCTACCTGGTTAAATAAAGGTGAAATAAATACAAATAAGAACTTGTTCTTAACTGACTTGCCTAGTTAAATAAAATAAATAACCCTGACATGTGGATTGAGAAATCAAATGGAACCCTGTTTACAACTTTGTACAGAAAAGAAACAGACAGAAATACGATATTACAGGGGGACATCCTGAGCCATTAAAAAGAGGACTTCCAAGAGGCCAGTTTTTCAGACTGTGTCGTATATGCCACTCCACAGAGGACTATCTAGAAAAAGCAGCGGAGATGGACAATAGGTTTCTAAGAAGAGGCTGTTCTCCACAATGTGTGGATGAAGCTCTTAATGTGGCATTGTGGAAAACAGATGAACTGCTACCAAAAATATCCACTAGAGGTAAAGAACACTCTGGAATGTTCACCACAGACTCTGAACTATCAAAGTGGGAGATGCTGTCAAGAAACACTGGCATGTTTTATCATGTGTCGTGTTCAATGAAGGCCTCCAGTAGCCTGCCTATATGTTGTGTTCAATGAAGGCCTCCAGTAGCCTGCCTATATGTCGTGTTCAATGAAGGCCTCCAGTAGCCTGCCTATATGACGTGTTCAATGAAGGCCTCCAGTAGCCTGCCTATATGTTGTGTTCAATGAAGGCCTCCAGTAGCCTGCCTATATGTCATGTTCAATGAAGGCCTCCAGTAGCCTGCCTATATGTTGTGTTCAATGAAGGCCTCCAGTAGCCTGCCTATATGACGTGTTCAACGAAGGCCTCCAGTAGCCTGCCTATATGTCGTGTTCAATGAAGGCCTCCAGTAGCCTGCCTATATGTTGTGTTCAATGATGGCCTCCAGTAGCCTATATGTTGTGTTCAATGAAGGCCTCCAGTAGCCTATATGTGGTGTTCAATGAAGGCCTCTAGTAGCCTATATGTGGTGTTCAATGAAGGCCTCTAGTAGCCTATATGTGGTGTTCAATGAAGGCCTCCAGTAGCCTATATGTTGTGTTCAATGAAGGCCTCCAGTAGCCTATATGTGGTGTTCAATTAAGCCCTAGTAGCCTATATGTGGTGTTCAATGAAGGCCTCTAGTAGCCTATATGTGGTGTTCAATGAAGGCCTCCAGTAGCCTATATGTTGTGTTCAATGAAGGCCTCTAGTAGCCTATATGTTGTATTCAATGAAGGCCTCTAGTAGCCTATATGTTGTGTTCAATGACGGCCTCTAGTAGCCTATATGTTGTGTTCAATGACGGCCTCTAGTAGCCTATATGTTGTGTTCAATGACGGCCTCTAGTAGCCTATATGTCGTGTTCAATGAAGGCCTCTAGTAGCCTATATGTTGTGTTCAATGAAGGCCTACATTGCATGAGACTTAACGTTTTTAACAACATGAAGGGCTTGACATGATTATTTTTTTTAACTTGGTCTGGGACACCGCGGGTCTGTAACTTGCACTGTGTTGTGTGATGCAAGAAACCAATAATATTAATATTTTATTTTCTAATTATTACCATACAGAGAATTCGATAATGTAGGCTACCCCTCTGCCTATTGGCTTATTTACACATTCAAGCCTGTCTCAAAACACCGCCCCTTTTTAATGAGATCTTTACCTTGACTGTCTTTTCAGACACTGTCCAGGTCTAATACGCAGTACAGTGAACATTACTATATATAAATAATGCAACAATTTGACTGAGTTACAGTTCATATAAGGAAATAAGTCCACTGATTTCAGTGGTAGAAAAAGTAAAGATACCTTTTTAATAGAAAATGACAAGTAAAATACCAGGGTAAAAGTCTAAAAGTATTTGGTTTAAAATATACTTAAGTATCAAGTGTAAATTATTTCAAATTCCTTATATTAAGGAGACGGCATGTTTATTTTTTTTATTGATGGCTAGCCAGGGGCACGCTCCATCACTCAGACATCATTACAGATAGATAGCCAGGGACACGCTCCATCACTCAGACATCATTACAGATATATAGCCAGGGACACGCTCCATCACTCAGACATCATTACAGATATATAGCCAGGGACACGCTCCATCACTCAGACATCATTACAGATAGATAGCCAGGGACACGCTCCATCACTCAGACATCATTACAGATAGATAGCCAGGGACACGCTCCATCACTCAGACATCATTACAGATATATAGCCAGGGACACGCTCCATCACTCAGACATCATTACAGATAGATAGCCAGGGACACGCTCCATCACTCAGACATCATTACAGATAGATAGCCAGGGACACGCTCCATCACTCAGACATCATTACAGATAGATAGCCAGGGACACGCTCCATCACTCAGACATCATTACAAATAGATAGCCAGGGACACGCTCCATCACTCAGACATCATTACAGATAGATAGCCAGGGACACGCTCCATCACTCAGACATCATTACAGATAGCCAGGGACACGCTCCATCACTCAGACATCATTACAAATAGATAGCCAGGGACACGCTCCATCACTCAGACATCATTACAAATAGATAGCCAGGGACACGCTCCAACAGTCAGACATCATTACAGATAGATAGCCAGGGACACGCTCCATCACTCAGACATCATTACAGATAGATAGCCAGGGACACGCTCCATCACTCAGACATCATTACAGATAGATAGCCAGGGACACGCTCCAACACTCAGACATCATTACAAATAGATAGCCAGGGACACGCTCCAACACTCAGACATCATTACAAATAGATAGCCAGGGACACGCTCCAACACTCAGACATCATTACAGATAGATAGCCAGGGACACGCTCCAACACTCAGACGTCATTACAGATAGATAGCCAGGGACACGCTCCAACACTCAGACATCATTACAGATAGATAGCCAGGGACACGCTCCAACACTCAGACATCATTACAAATAGATAGCCAGGGACACGCTCCATCACTCAGACATCATTACAGATAGATAGCCAGGGACACGCTCCATCACTCAGACATCATTACAGATAGATAGCCAGGGACACGCTCCATCACTCAGACATCATTACAGATAGCCAGGGACACGCTCCATCACTCAGACATCATTACAGATAGATAGCCAGGGGCACGCTCCATCACTCAGACATCATTACAGATAGATAGCCAGGGACACGCTCCATCACTCAGACATCATTACAGATAGCCAGGGACACGCTCCATCACTCAGACATCATTACAGATAGATAGCCAGGGACACGCTCCATCACTCAGACATCATTACAGATAGATAGCCAGGGACACGCTCCATCACTCAGACATCATTACAGATAGATAGCCAGGGACACGCTCCATCACTCAGACATCATTACAGATAGATAGCCAGGGACACGCTCCATCACTCAGACATCATTACAGATAGATAGCCAGGGACACGCTCCATCACTCAGACATCATTACAGATAGATAGCCAGGGACACGCTCCATCACTCAGACATCATTACAGATAGATAGCCAGGGACACGCTCCATCACTCAGACATCATTACAGATAGATAGCCAGGGACACGCTCCATCACTCAGACATCATTACAGATAGATAGCCAGGGACACGCTCCATCACTCAGACATCATTACAGATAGATAGCCAGGGACACGCTCCATCACTCAGACATCATTACAGATAGATAGCCAGGGACACGCTCCATCACTCAGACATCATTACAAATAGATAGCCAGGGACACGCTCCAACACTCAGACATCATTACAAATAGATAGCCAGGGACACGCTCCATCACTCAGACATCATTACAGATAGATAGCCAGGGACACGCTCCATCACTCAGACATCATTACAGATAGATAGCCAGGGACACGCTCCAACACTCAGACATCATTACAAATAGATAGCCAGGGACACGCTCCAACACTCAGACATCATTACAAATAGATAGCCAGGGACACGCTCCAACACTCAGACATCATTACAAATAGATAGCCAGGGACACGCTCCAACACTCAGACATCATTACAGATAGATAGCCAGGGACACGCTCCAACACTCAGACGTCATTACAGATAGATAGCCAGGGACACGCTCCAACACTCAGACGTCATTACAGATAGATAGCCAGGGACACGCTCCAACACTCAGACATCATTACAGATAGATAGCCAGGGACACGCTCCATCACTCAGACATCATTACAGATAGATAGCCAGGGACACGCTCCATCACTCAGACATCATTACAGATAGATAGCCAGGGACACGCTCCATCACTCAGACATCATTACAGATAGATAGCCAGGGACACGCTCCATCACTCAGACATCATTACAGATAGATAGCCAGGGGCACGCTCCATCACTCAGACATCATTACAGATAGATAGCCAGGGACACGCTCCATCACTCAGACATCATTACAGATAGCCAGGGACACGCTCCATCACTCAGACATCATTACAGATAGATAGCCAGGGACACGCTCCATCACTCAGACATCATTACAGATAGATAGCCAGGGACACGCTCCATCACTCAGACATCATTACAGATAGATAGCCAGGGACACGCTCCATCACTCAGACATCATTACAGATAGATAGCCAGGGACACGCTCCATCACTCAGACATCATTACAGATAGATAGCCAGGGACACGCTCCATCACTCAGACATCATTACAGATAGATAGCCAGGGACACGCTCCATCACTCAGACATCATTACAGATAGATAGCCAGGGACACGCTCCATCACTCAGACATCATTACAGATAGATAGCCAGGGACACGCTCCATCACTCAGACATCATTACAGATAGATAGCCAGGGACACGCTCCATCACTCAGACATCATTACAGATAGATAGCCAGGGACACGCTCCATCACTCAGACATCATTACAGATAGATAGCCAGGGACACGCTCCATCACTCAGACATCATTACAGATAGATAGCCAGGGACACGCTCCATCACTCAGACATCATTACAGATAGATAGCCAGGGACACGCTCCATCACTCAGACATCATTACAGATAGATAGCCAGGGGCACGCTCCATCACTCAGACATCATTACAGATAGATAGCCAGGGACACGCTCCATCACTCAGACATCATTACAGATAGCCAGGGACACGCTCCATCACTCAGACATCATTACAGATAGATAGCCAGGGACACGCTCCATCACTCAGACATCGTTACAGATAGATAGCCAGGGACACGCTCCATCACTCAGACATCGTTACAGATAGATAGCCAGGGACACGCTCCATCACTCAGACATCATTACAGATAGATAGCCAGGGACACGCTCCATCACTCAGACATCATTACAGATAGATAGCCAGGGACACGCTCCATCACTCAGACATCATTACAGATAGATAGCCAGGGACACGCTCCATCACTCAGACATCATTACAGATAGATAGCCAGGGACACGCTCCATCACTCAGACATCATTACAGATAGATAGCCAGGGACACGCTCCATCACTCAGACATCATTACAGATAGATAGCCAGGGACACGCTCCATCACTCAGACATCATTACAGATAGATAGCCAGGGACACGCTCCATCACTCAGACATCATTACAGATAGATAGCCAGGGACACGCTCCATCACTCAGACATCATTACAGATAGATAGCCAGGGACACGCTCCATCACTCAGACATCATTACAGATAGATAGCCAGGGACACGCTCCATCACTCAGACATCATTACAAATAGATAGCCAGGGACACGCTCCATCACTCAGACATCATTACAAATAGATAGCCAGGGACACGCTCCAACACTCAGACATCATTACAAATAGATAGCCAGGGACACGCTCCATCACTCAGACATCATTACAGATAGATAGCCAGGGACACGCTCCATCACTCAGACATCATTACAGATAGATAGCCAGGGACACGCTCCAACACTCAGACATCATTACAAATAGATAGCCAGGGACACGCTCCAACACTCAGACATCTTTACAAATAGATAGCCAGGGACACGCTCCAACACTCAGACATCATTACAGATAGATAGCCAGGGACACGCTCCATCACTCAGACAACATTACAAATAGATAGCCAGGGACACGCTCCAACACTCAGACATCATTACAAATAGATAGCCAGGGACACGCTCCAACACTCAGACATCATTACAGATAGCCAGGGACACGCTCCAACACTCAGACATCATTACAGATATATAGCTAGGGGAACGCTCCAACACTCAGACATCTTTACAGATAGATAGCCAGGGACACGCTCCATCACTCAGACATCATTACAGATAGATAGCCAGGGACACGCTCCAACACTCAGACATCATTACAGATAGATAGCCAGGGACACGCTCCAACACTCAGACATCATTACAAATAGATAGCCAGGGACACGCTCCAACACTCAGACATCATTACAGATAGATAGCCAGGGACACGCTCCAACACTCAGACATCTTTACAGATATATAGCTAGGGGAACGCTCCAACACATAGCCTAGGGCATGGAGTAGGGATGCAGTAGGGAAGACCATATTCTCATATGCCCTCCCAGGCCCACCCTGCATAGAACTCCCCCCTCTCCATTTTAACTGTGTTCCAGGTGGTTCTCTGCGGGGGGTTTAACACTGTGTTCCAGGTGGTTCTCTGCGGGGGGTTTAACACTGTTCCAGGTGGGTCTCTGCGGGGGGTTTAACACTGTTCCAGGTGGGTCTCTGCGGGGGTTTAACACTGTATGTTCCAGGTGGTTCTCTGCGGGGGGTTTAACACTGTATGTTCCAGGTGGGTCTCTGCGGGGGTTTAACACTGTATGTTCCAGGTGGTTCTCTGCGGGGGGTTTAACACTGTTCCAGGTGGTTCTCTGCGGGGGGTTTAACACTGTTCCAGGTGGTTCTCTGCGGGGGGTTTAACACTGTATGTTCCAGGTGGTTCTCTGCGGGGGGTTTAACACTGTTCCAGGTGGTTCTCTGCGGGGGGTTTAACACTGTATGTTCCAGGTGGTTCTCTGCGGGGGCTCTGCGAGGATTCCTCGGCTGCAGCAGATGATCAAAGATCTGTTCGCTGACGTGGAGCTGCTCAGCTCCGCCCCTCCTGATGAGGTCATAGCGGTCGGCGCAGCGATGGAAGCGGGCCTTCTAGTCGGGCGGGAGATTGGCTCCTCCCCAGAGTCTGTTACCGTGGAAGCCTGTGTCTCAGACATTCTGCTCAAGGTACACAGACACACACACACACACACAGATCAGTGACTAATAGAGTAGCTTCTGATTGGCTAATCTGTGTGATTGACAGGAGGTGGATGAAACAGGGGCTGAAGTGTTCTCTGTGCTCCTCCCCTCGGGCACGCCCCTTCCTGCTCGGCGACATCACATCCTGTCTGGTCCTGGCCGCCTGGCATCCCTCTGTCTGGAGCTTTACCAGAAAACCACAGAGGAGCCAGAGAGACTGGCCAAGGTACGTAAACACACACGCAACCCCTCCACCAGAGAACCACCGAGACTGGCCAAGGTACGTAAACACACACACACACACAACCCCTCCACCAGAGAACCAACAGATCTCTCTTATCTGCAGATTGTTCTGAGAGACCTGGAGACCAAAGAGGACAACCATGACATTGATGCCGTGGTGACCATGAAGAGGTAACACCCAGCAGCAGCTGTGGACTGGACCTTGTATTTGGACCGTTGTGTGTGTGTGTGTGTGTGTGTTTCAGCTGTGGACTGGACCTTGTATTTGGACCGTTGTGTGTGTGTCAGCTGTGGACTGGACCTTGTATTTGGACCGGTGTGTGTGTGTGTAACCCGTGTTTGTTTCAGCTGTGGACTGGACCTTGTATTTGGACCGTTGTGTGTGTGTTTCAGCTGTGGACTGGACCTTGTATTTGGACCGGTGTGTGTGTGTGTGTAACCCGTGTTTGTTTCAGCTGTGGACTGGACCTTGTATTTGGACCGGTGTGTGTGTGTTTCAGCTGTGGACTGGACCTTGTATTTGGACCGTTGTGTGTGTGTTTCAGCTGTGGACTGGACCTTGTATTTGGACCGTTGTGTGTGTGTTTCAGCTGTGGACTGGACCTTGTATTTGGACCGTTGTGTGTGTGTGTAACCCGTGTTTGTTTCAGCTGTGGACTGGACCTTGTATTTGGACCGTTGTGTGTGTGTTTCAGCTGTGGACTGGACCTTGTATTTGGACCGTTGTGTGTGTGTGTGTGTTTCAGCTGTGGACTGGACCTTGTATTTGGACCGCTGTGTGTGTGTGTGTTTCAGCTGTGGACTGGACCTTGTATTTGGACCGTTGTGTGTGTGTGTGTAACCCGTGTTTGCTTCAGCTGTGGACTGGACCTTGTATTTGGACCGCTGTGTGTGTAACCTGTGTGTGTTTCAGGGATGGGTCTCTCCATGTGAGCTGTGTGGAGCAGAACAGTGGGAAGACTGAAGCCATCAGTATATCAGCAGCCTCCTGATTTCACCACGAGCTCCAAGTTAATGTCACTATACTTGTTGTTGAAGTTCCTTTTAAAGTTTAAATAAAGACATTATGGTTTAACTCAGTTCCTTTATTCTCTACAGTTCAGAACTGCGTTAGCCTGGCAGGAGCAGACTCCAGTTGAGAGACCATGTTACTGTGTTCCCTACTGAACATTTCACAGGGTGGTCGAGGAGTAGCTGTGGTTTCTCTTGGCCCTGATAGGCCAGGTGTGCATCAGGCACATGTGTATATAGGGCATGACTATGGCGTCTCTATAACAAAGTAGGGCATGGGTATGGTCTGTGTAGATAATGCTATGGCCCCACACATTAAATCGTATATATGCATTAATCAATTGTCTGTCTTTGTCCAACTTCAAGTCAATTATTTTCGGGTGAGGAAGACATTGTCAAGAACCCACAATCATCCATTGAAAAACCATGAACTCTATAACAGAGATGGACTCCTCTTACATATAACCTGGACATTGAGGGCTTCCACCATTTTAAAGTGGTCACCTGGATGGAATGATCAGAGTTAAGGTTCGGACATTACTAAGCTACTGTATATCATGGCCACAAAGTTCCGGTCTGCTTAAGGTGATTGCTCTCCCATAGGCACCAATGCATTAGCAGCTGGGTTTGGTCTGTTCAGCTCATTGACAGTATATGAATCAGAAGAAACTAGTGGGTGGAATGTCTCGCTTCCTCTTCCCTCTGTCTATATACAAAGAGGTAGATGGGGTCAGAGGGACTGACTTCCTGTCCTGGTGATCACTTCCTCTCCAGCGGCCAGTCTCCTGTACAGATCGCTGAGGTCGTCTGGTCCAGGTGTGTGTGAATCCGGTGTAGACGGGATGTCAAAGTCCGATGACACCTGAGACTCCGTTGGCTCTGATTGGTGAGTGTGGCTGCCACTCTCCTCCCCCCCAGCATCCAGATTGGTCAATGCATCTCCCTGACACCGGTCTTCTGATTGGATGAGCATGCTTTCAGCCTGACTCAGGCCTCGCCCAGCTGAGAGAGGAATTGACGGCGAGGGGAGTTTGGCGGAGTCATCAACAAACAGCTCTGGGGTCTGGGAGCCTGTGAGTGTGGAGTGAGAGGGGCTTGTGTGCGAGCAGGAGTGTGGTTGGCTGGTCTGGCTTTCCGTCAGTATCTCCGTGGTGAAAAACTCCTCCCAGCGAGGAGGGGTGCCAGAATTAGACACAGACCCCTCGTCTCTCTCCCCACCTCTCTCTTCTTCCTCCAGGTCTCTCTCCTCCTCATCATCATCATTAGATTCGGTACAGTCCATGTAGTCTCCTGTGATGAGAGGTATGTGTGTTAGGGGTAGAGGTTCGTCGGGGCGGTTAGGGAGCGTTGTGGGTGTGGCCTCCTGCATCATCACCCTCTTCCTGACAGGGGCCAGGTCCGCCCCCTCAAACAGCCAATCGGCACAGTCCACATCTGGTATAAACAACAGAGGCAATCACAAAGCAGTAAAATAATGTAGAAAGGATGATTGGAAGGGATAGCTGGCTGTGGTCAGGAGAGAGAGTCTCACCGTGGGTGTGCTGCTCTGGTCTGGTGCGTTTCAGTGTTCCCAGAGGTCTGTAGATCACAGCTGAAGAGGACACGTCCCTACACATAGACTTCAACCTGGAGACATACGGTTACACATTCACACACATACGGTAACAAATGCAGTGCATTTGGAAAGTATTCAGACCCCTTCCTTGTTCCACATATTGTTAGGTTACAGTCTTATTCTACAATGGAGGAAAACAATTATTCAATCCATCTACACAGAAAGCTGATTCACATCAGGGTCAGACCTGATTAGTATTCAGACCCTTTGCTCTGAGACTCAATTGAGCTCAGGTGCATCCTGTTTCCATTCATCATCGATGTTTCTACAACTTGGAGTCCACCTGTGGTAAATGATTTGGAAAGGCTCGCACTTGACAGGTAGAGCAAAACCCAAGCCACGAGGTTGAAGGAATCCTCCGTAGAGCTCCGAGACAGGATTGTGTCGAGGCACAGATCTGGGGAAAGGTACCAAAAAATATCTGCAGTATTGAAGGTCCAAGAACACAGTGGTCTCCATCATTCTTCAATGGAAGAAGTTTGGAACCACCAAGACACTTCCTAGAGCTGGCCGCCCAGTCAGGGAGGTGACCAAGAACCCGATGGTCCCTCTGACAGAGCTCCAGAGTTCCTCTGTGGAGATGGGTTAACCTTCCAGAAGGACAACCATCTCTGCAGCACTCCACCAATCAGGCCTTTATGGTAGAGTGGCCAGACGGAAGCCACTCCTCTGTTAAAGGCACGACAGCACGCTTGAAGTTTGCCAAAAGGCAGCTAAAGGATTCTCAGACCATGAGAAACAAGATTGAACTCTTTGGCCTGAATGCCAAGTGTCACGTCTGGAGAAAACCAGGCGCCGCTCATCACCTGGACAATACCATCCCTACGGTGAAGCATGGTGGTGGCAGCATCATGCTATGGGGATGTTTTTCAGCGGCAGGGACTGGGAGACTAGTCAGGATCTAGGGAGAGATGAACGGAGCAAAGTACAGATAGATCCTTAGGACATCAGACTGGGGCGAAGGTTCACCTTCCAACAAGACAACGGCCCTAAGCACACAGCCAAGCCAATGCAGGACTGGCTTTGGGACAAGTCTCTGAATGTCCTTGAGTGGCCCAGCCAGAGCCCGGACTTGAACCTGATCGAACAGCTCTGGAAAGACCTGAAAATAGCTGCGCAGCGACGTTCCCCATCCAACCCGACAGAGCTTGAGAGGATCTGCAGAGAAGAATGGGAGAAACACCACAAATACAGGTGTGCCAAACTTGTAGCATCATACCCAAGAAGACTTTAGGCTGTAATCTGACAGAGGTGCTTCAAAGTATTGAGTAAAGGGTCTGAATATTTATGTAAATGTCATATTTTTTAAATATTTGATACATTTGCAAAAATGTCTTAACCTGTTTTTGCTTTGTTATTATGGGGGTATGAGGAAATAAGGCTGTGGAAAAGGTGAAGGGGTCTGAATACTTTCCCAATGCACTGTGCACACACAAACAGGCCTAATTCTCCACAGTCCTGTCATGGATTCAACAGCATTGGGTCTAAGGGTTAAGACATCCGCATGCTTCCCAGCCAAAACAGTACGGTAGAGTTCATACACATACACCGAACAAAAATATTAACACAACATGTAAAGTGTTGGTCCCATGTTTCAGGAGTTGAAATAAAATATCCCAGAAAAGTTCCAAATGCATCAAAAAAAGCATATTTCTCTAAAATGTTGTGAATAGATTTGTTTACATTCCTGTTAGAGTATTTCTCATTTGCCAAGATAATCCATCCACCTGACAGGTGTGGCATATCAAGAAGCTGATTTAAACAGAATTATCATTACACAGGTGCACCTCGTGCTGGGGACAATAAAAGGCCATTCTAAAATGTGCCGTTTTGTCACACAACACAGAGCTCTCATGTTGAGGGAGCATGCAATTGGCATGCTGACTGCAGGAATATCCACCAGAGCTGTTGCCAGATCATTTGTTAACTTCTCTACCATAAGCCGCCTCCAACGTCATTTTAGAGAACTTGGCAGTACGTCCAACCAGCCTCACAACCGCAGACCACGTGTAACCACACCAGCCAAGGACCTCCACATCTGACTTCTTCACCTGCGGGACCATCTGAGACCAGCCACCCGGACAGCTGATGAAACAGTAGAATTTCTGCACAAACTATAAGAAACCGCCTTGGGGAAGCTCATCTGCGTGCTCGTCGTCCTCAGCAGGGTCTTGACCTGACTGCAGTTCGGCACGCTGGAGAAATGTGCTTTCACGGAGGAATCGTGATTTCAACTGTACCTGGCAGATAGCTTTTATAGTGTTGTGTGGGCAAGTGGTTTGCTGATGTTAACGTTGTGAACATAACCCCACTGTCACTATGGGGCGCTATGATATGGGCAGGCATAAACTACAGACAACGAACACAATTACGTTTTATCAATGACAATGAGTGCACAGATCCTGAGGCCCATTGTCGTGCCATTCATCCACCGTCATCAGCTCATGTTTCAGCATGATAATGCACGGTCCCATGTAGCAAGGATCTGTACACAATTACTGGAAGCTGAAAATGTCCCAGTTCTTCCATGGCCTGCATCCTCACCAGACATGTCACCCCATTGAGCATGTCTGGGATCAACGTGTACGACAGCGTGTTCCAGTTCCTGCCCAATATCCAGCAACTTAGCGCAGCCATTGAAGAGGAGTGGGACAACATTCCACAATCAACAGCCTGATCAACTCTGAAGGAGATGTGTCGCGCTGCTTGAGGCAAATGGTGGTCACTGCCTGGTTCTCTGACCCACGCCAGATACTGACTGGTTCTCTGACCCACGCCAGATACTGCCTGGTTCTCTGACCCACGCCAGATACTGCCTGGTTCTCTGACCCACGCCAGATACTGCCTGGTTCTCTGACCCACGCCAGATACTGCCTGGTTCTCTGACCCACGCCAGATACCGCCTGGTTCTCTGACCCACGGCAGATACCGCCTGGTTCTCTGACCCACGCCAGATACTGCCTGGTTCTCTGACCCACGCCAGATACCGCCTGGTTCTCTGACCCACGCCAGATACTGCCTGGTTCTCTGACCCACGCCAGATACTGCCTGGTTCTCTGACCCACGCCAGATACTGCCTGGTTCTCTGACCCACGCCAGATACTGCCTGGTTCTCTGACCCACGCCAGATACTGCCTGGTTCTCTGACCCACGCCAGATACTGCCTGGTTCTCTGACCCACGCCAGATACTGACTGGCTCTCTGACCCACGCCAGATACTGCCTGGTTCTCTGACCCACGCCAGATACTGCCTGGTTCTCTGACCCACGCCAGATACTGCCTGGTTCTCTGACCCACGCCAGATACTGCCTGGTTCTCTGACCCACGCCAGATACTGCCTGGTTCTCTGACCCACGCCAGATACTGCCTGGTTCTCTGACCCACGCCAGATACTGCCTGGTTCTCTGACCCACGCCAGATACTGCCTGGTTCTCTGACCCACGCCAGATACTGCCTGGTTCTCTGACCCACACCCCTACTTTTTTTTTGAAGGCACCTGTGACCAACATATGCATATCTGTATTCCCAGTCATGTGACCTCCATAGATTAGGGTCTAATGAATGCATTTCCATTGACTGGTTTCCTCATATGAACTGTAACTCAGTCAGACCTTTGACATGGTTGTGTTTATATTGTTGTTCAGTGTATTATGTTAACATTTTGGGGCGTTTGTTTGTTTTGGACATCAGAGTTTTTTGGCTGCTCAGGCACAATGTTTCCCTGGAGACAAGCCGAAGTTCGGAGCCGAAGTCTACACCCCTACGTCAACCAAATCAAATGTATTTATATAGCCCTTCGTACATCCGCTGATATCTCAAAGTGCTGTACAGAAACCCAGCCTAAAACCTCAAACAGCAAGCAATGCAGGTGTAGAAGCACGGTGGCTAGGAAAAACTCCCTAGAAAGGCCAAAACCTAGGAAGAAACCTAGAGAGGAACCAGGCTATGTGGGGTGGCCAGTCCTCTTCTGGCTGCGCCAGGTGGAGATTATAACAGAACATGGCCAAGATGTTCAAATGTTCATAAATGACCAGCATGGTCCAATAATAATAAGGCAGAACAGTTGAAACTGGAGCAGCAGCACGGCCAGGTGGACTGGGGACAGCAAGGAGTCATCATGTCAGGTAGTCCTGACCCCTACGTCAACAGTAGGGATTCTTCAATAAAGTCATTGTCATTCAACGAGAGAACTCGTTTTCATACAATTTTTTTCTGCACCAAACATTTTAGTTAAATGTGAATTTGTGCGACTAATTTTGACAACTTGAGTTGATTCTGATTATTTTGAGGAAGTGTATAATGGCTACGGCGTCTCAATGGACAAACCGTACTATTGATGTTTTTCAAGCGAAGGTCTTTTAAGGGATTTATGGAGCACACGTGTTGAATTCAGCTAGCCAGGTACAGCTAGCCGTGTTCAACTAGCCTGGGCACCCAGCTAGTTGAACCCAACGAACTGAAGCATGCTGACGCCTTTAGGGTGTTGGGGGTAAGGGCTGGGGTGTAAGGGGGTTGGCCGGCTAAGGTATTTGTATTTATTATGGCAGCAGCTACTCTTCCTGGGGTTTATTATGGATCCCCATTAGTTCCTGCCAAGGCAGCAGCTACTCTTCCTGGGGTTTATTATGGATCCCCATTAGTTCCTGCCAAGGCAGCAGCTACTCTTCCTGAGGTTTATTATGGATCCCCATTAATTCCTGCCAAAGCAGCAGCTACTCTTCCTGGGGTCCAGCAAATTGAAGGCAGTTTATACCATTTTCACAACCTACTGTGAGCCCTCATGCCCCTACTCCACCACTACCACATCCATGTGTATGTATAGTGCGTGTGTTAGTGTGTATGCATGTGTCTGTGCCCATGTTTGTAATGCTTCACAGTCCTCGCTGTTCCATAAGGTTTTTAAAAAAATCTAAATCTACTGCTTGCATCAGTTACCTGATGTGGAATAGAGTTCCATGTAGTCATGGCTCTATGTAGTACTGTGCGCCTCCCATAGTCTGTTCTGGACTTGGGGACTGTGAAGAGACCTCTGGTGGCATGTCTTGTGGGGTATGCATGGGTGTCCTAGCAATGTGCTAGTAGTTTATACAGACAGCTCGGTTCATTCAACATGTCAATACCTCTCAAAAATAAAAGTAGTGATGAAGTCACTCTCCTCCACTTTGAGCCAGGAGAGATTGACATGAATATTTATTAATATTCGCTCTCTGTGAACATCCAAGGGCCAGCCATGCTTCCCTGTTCTGAGACAATTGCAATTTTCCTAAGTCCTTTTTTGTGGTACCTGACCACACGACTGAACAGTAGTCCAGGTGCGACAAAACAAGGGCCTGTAGGACCTGCCTTGTTGATAGTGATGTTAAGAAGGTAGAAACTAGGGCCTGTAGGACCTGCCTTGTTGATAGTGCTGTTAAGAAGGTAGAAACTAGGGCCTGTAGGACCGGTCTTGTTGATAGTGTTGTTAAGAAGGTAGAAACTAGGGCCTGTAGGACCTGCCTTGTTGATCGTGCTGTTAAGAAGGTAGAAACTAGGGCCTGTAGGACCTGCCTTGTTGATAGTGTTGTTACGAAGGTAGAAACTAGGGCCTGTAGGACCTGCCTTGTTGATAGTGTTGTTAAGAAGGTAGAAACTAGGGCCTGTAGGACCTGCCTTGTTGATAGTGTTGTTAAGAAGGTAGAAACTAGGGCCTGTAGGACCTGCCTTGTTGATAGTGTTGTTAAGAAGGTAGAAACTAGGGCCTGTAGGACCTGTCTTGTTGATAGTGATGTTAAGAAGGTAGAAACTAGGGCCTGTAGGACCTGCCTTGTTGATAGTGTTGTTAAGAAGGTAGAAACTAGGGCCTGTAGGACCTGCCTTGTTGATAGTGTTGTTAATAAGGTAGAAACTAGGGCCTGTAGGACCTGCCTTGTTGATAGTGCTGTTAAGAAGGTAGAAACTAGGGCCTGTAGGACCGGTCTTGTTGATAGTGTTGTTAAGAAGGTAGAAACTAGGGCCTGCAGGACCTGCCTTGTTGATAGTGTTGTTAAGAAGGTAGAGCAGAGCTTTCTTATGGACAGACTTCTCCCCATCTTAGCTACTGTTGTATCAACATGTTTTGACCATGACAGTTTACAATCTAGTGTTACTCCAAGAAGTTTAGCCATCTCAACTTGCTCAATTTCCACGTGATTTATTACAAGATTTAGTTGGGGTTTAGTGAGTGTTTTGTTCCAAATACAATGCTTTTAGTTTTAGACATATTTAGGGCTAACTTATTCCTTGCCACCCACTCTGAAACTAACTGCAGCTCTTTGTTGAGTGTTGCAGTCATTTCAGTCGCTGTAGTAGCTGATGTGTATAATGAGTCATCCGCATACATAGAAACTCAGGCTTTACTCAGTCAGTGGCATGTCGTTAGTAAAAATTGAAAACAGCAAGGGTCCTAAACAGCTGCCCTGGAGAATGCCTGATTCTACCTGGATTATGTTGGAGAGGCTTCCATTAAAGAACACCCTCTGTGTTCTGTTAGACAGGTAACTCTTTATCCACATTATAGCAGGGGGGTGTAAAGCCATAACACATATGTCTTTCCAGCAGCAGACTATGATCAATCATGTCCAAATCTGCACTGAAGTCTAACAAGACAGCCCCCACAATCATTTTATCATCAATTTCTCTCAGCCAATCTTCAGTCATTTGTGTAAGTGCTGTACTTGTTGAATGTCCTTCTCCATAAGCGTGCTGAAAGTCTGTTAATTTGTTTAGGGTGAAATAGCATTGTATCTGGTCAAACACCATTTCTTCCAGAAGTTTACTAAGGGTTGGTGGTAACAGGCTGATTGGTCGGCTATTTGAGCCAGTAAAGGGGGCTTTACTATTCTTAGGTGGCAGAATGACTTTAGCTTCCCTCTAGGCCTGAAGGCTCACACTCTCTAGTAGGCTTGGATTGAAGATGTGGCAAATAAGAGTGGCAATATCGTCTGCTATCATCCTCAGTAACTTTCCATCGAGATTGTCAGACCCTGGTGGCTTGTCGTTGTTGATAGACAACAATAATCACCTCCTAGACACTGACTTTATGGAATTCAGAAGTACAATTATTGTCTTTCATAATATGGTCAGATATACCTGGATGTGTAGTGTCAGTGTTTGTTGCTGGCATGTCATCCCTAAGTTTGCTTATCTTGCCAATGAAAAGTAATTCAAGTAGGTTGCGATGAATGAGCAATCTGTTTCAATGAATGAAGGAGCAGAGTTGGCTTTTTATCCCAAAAATGTCATTTAAGGTTCCCCAAAGCTTTTTACTATCATTCTTTATATCATTTAACTTTGTTTCGTAGTGTAAGGGTATGGGGGTTGGGGGGTATTGGGGTTGGAGTATTAGGGGGGTTGGGTTATTAGGGGGTTGGGGCATAATGGGGTTGGGGCATGTTGGTATGAGTATTAGGGGTTTGGGGCATAATGGGGGTTTGGGGCATAATGGGGGTTGGGGCATAATGGGGTTGGGGCATAATGGGGTTGGGGCATGTTGGGGATTGGGGTATTAGGGAGTTTCGGTGTAGAGAAGACATTCAGTGTATAGAGGATGACTGGCTCACAGCTCCGTGACATCAGCGTGAGTTCGGCCAATAGGAATGACACTGGGGTAGATGTTGATTGGCTGGAGATAAGACAGGAAGTCTTTTATCTGAAAACAGGAAGAAGAGAAGAGTATCACACACAGAGGCAGACAGGCACAGACCGAGGCAGACAGACAGATAGGCAGGCAGGTGTCTCACCTCAGAGTAGGATGAGTGGAAGGAAAAGCAGGCTCTGTAGGAACTGGCACCTGTCCTGAAAACATTACACATCTGTGTAAGATAATGTGTATGTGTTTTTCTGTGTGTGTGTGTGTGTTTCTCTGAGTGTGAGTGTGTGTGTGTGTTTCTCTGAGTGTGTGTACCTGACGATAACCTTAGTCCTCTGTGTTCTCTCTCCAAACCACATAGTGGAGGGTTTGATACTGATGATGCTTAGAGGAGTTCCATCTGATGCCGAGGAGCCACACGGCAGCCTGCTGGCAGGAACAAACTCCTCATCCTACACAACGACATGTTTCTATTGGTTAGGACTCCTCATCCTACACACAACATGTTTCTATTGGTTAGGGCTCCTCATCCTACACAACAACATGTTTCCATTGGTTAGGGGTTTCTAAGAGAAAGGGGGCGTGTAACAGCGTTACCTTGGGGTGACGGCAGGCATGGATCTGAGTGGCTCGATCCGTGGTCACATGACTCAGAATCTCTGGCATCTTCTTAAACATGTCCAGGCTTTTGACATGAATCTACAACACATCATGTGTCATTATTTGTCATGCTTAACAAAGTGTATGTTTAAAATAAATCTTATTTGGTATCGGCGTCCCATCCATGGGACAGTTGAGCTAACGTAGGCCAATGTGATTAGTATGAGGTTGTAAGTAACAAGAACAGTCATATCTGATATTGTCAGAAAGCTTAAATTATTGTTAATCTAACTGTACTGTCCAATGTACAGTAGCTATTACAGTGAAAGAATATCATGCTATTGTTTGAGAGTGCACCGTAATGAACTTAAAGTTATTAATAAACAAATTAGGCACATTTGGGCAGTCTTGATACAACATTTTTAAGAAATGCAATGGTTCATTGGATCAGTCTAAAACTGCACATACTGCTGCCATCTAGTGGCCAAAATCTAAATGTCACCTGGGCTGGAATAATACATTATGGCCTTTCTCTTGCATTTTAAAGATAATGGTACAAAAAAAAGTTATCTTTCTTTGTATTGTTATTCTCCTACATTCATTTCACATTTCCACAAACTTCAAAGTGTTTCCTTTCAAATGGTACCAAGAATATGCATATCCTTGCTTCAGGATATGCATATCCTTGCTTCCTGAGCTACAGGCAGTTAGATTTGGGTATGTCATTTTAGGTGGAAATTGAAAAAGGGGGGGGATCCTTAAGAGGTTTTAAGTGTTGGTCACCTACCTGTGTGTGAAACTCGTCCCCCAGGTTAGTGAAGAGGTATTCATATCCATATGCAGCTTTACAATTCAGCCACACTGTATGGTACACACTCCTACTGACCCAGTCCTGTACCAGCCCCCGGATAGCATGTAGACACGTCTCCTAAACACACACACACAGTCCTGTACCAGCCCCCGGATAGCATGTAGACACGTCTCCTACACACACTCTGCAGCTCTCTCTCTCCCCCCTCTCTCTCTCTCTCTCCCCCTGTAGCTCTCTCTCTGTAGCTCTCTCTAGCTCTCCCCTCTCTCTCTCTCGCTCTATAGCTCTCTCTCTGTGTAGCTCTCTCTCTCTCTCTGTTTAGAGCTCTCTCTCTCTGTGTAGCTCTCTCTCTCTCTCTCTAGCTCTCGCTCTGTGTAGCTCTCTCTCTCTCTGTGTGTAGCTCTCTCTCGCTCTCTCAGAATCCCACACACTCACCCTGCTGGGGATCTTGTAGAAGCGAGGGTCGTAAAAGGTGGAGTCCAGATACACACTCTTGATGTCTTTCACCCTGAAACAACACAGCACACTGTCTGTCTGGCATTGGAACTGAGGACCACTGTATATTGCCTAGGTTTTACTTGGTGTGTTCTCTCCTGTGTGCTGGTTAGGGCTCGGATGACAAGACAGTTTTAGGGTCGAGGAGGTTTAATGACGCTGATTTACAATATGGGCATGAACATCACAGTGGATTATGGTCAACTTGTCTAAATGTAGATGTTCCAATCAGCGGCTTGTATGTGTGGAGGCCTGGAGATGCTAAACATGTTTGTTGATTAACGGTCAATTACCATGAGACGCTGTCATGACCGCCACAGCCCTATATGGGCACATATTGTGAATCTTCAGCATCATCAAACCATCTCCACTATAATCCACTGTCTTGTCACCTGGGCACATATTGTGAATCTTCAGCATCATTAAACCATCTCCACTATAATCCACTGTCTTGTCACCTGGGCACATTTTGTGAATCTTCAGCATCATTAAACCATCTCCACTATAATCCACTGTCTTGTCACCTGGGCACATATTGTGAATCTTCAGCATCATCAAACCATCTCCACTATAATCCACTGTCTTGTCACCTGGGCACATTTTGTGAATCTTCAGCATCATCAAACCATCTCGACCATAAAACACTAAACTAATCAAATACAAATTCACTATAATTGTAGGCTAACTCTGAATTTGTTTAATTTAGGCTATACCAGTTATCTTTTTTTGTGTCATGTATTGTATAACAGCACAATCATTTATTTTTTCCGGGTTTGGGCTCATACAGTGCATTCAAAGTATTCAGACCTCTTGACATTTTGTTATGTTACAGCCTTATTCTAAAATTGAGGAAGTTGTTTTTCCCCTCATCAATCTACACAATACCCCATAATGACATCACAATACCCCATAATGACATCACAGTACCCCATAATGACAAAGCAAAAACTGAATTTATTTTTTAATTTTTTAAATATGTTTACATAAGTATTCAGACCCTTTACTCAGTACTTTTGTTGAAGCACCTCTGTCAGATTACAGCCTAGTGTCTTCTTGGGTATGATGCTACAAGCTTGGCACACCTGTATTTGGGGGAGTTTCTCCCATTCTTCTCAGCAGATCCTCTCCAGCTCGGTCAGGTTGAATGGGGAGCATCGCTGCACAGCTATTTTCAGGTCTCTCCAGAGATGTTTGATTGGGTTAAATTCCCGGGCTCTGCCTGGGCCACTCGACATCCAGACTTTTCCCGAAGCCACTCCTGGGTTGTCTTGGCTGTGTGCTTAGGTTCGTTGGTCTGTTAGAAGGTGAATCTTCGCCCCAGTCTAAGGTCCTGAGTGTATTGGCCAGGTGATGAGCGGCGCCTGGTTCTCCAGACGTGACACTTGGCATTCAGGCCAAAGAGTTCAATCTTGTTTCTCATGGTCTGAGAATCCTTTAGGTGCCTTTTGGCAAACTTCAAGCGTGCTGTCGTGCCTTTTACTGAGGATAATTATAAAATAAAATAAAAATCTTAGTGTAACAACTGTTTTAGAAAGTCTGTCCACTCTACCATAAAGGCCTGATTGGTGGAGTGCTGCAGAGATGGTTGTCCTTCTGGAAGGTTAACCCATCTCCAAAGAGGAACTCTGGAGCTCTGTCAGAGCGACCATCGGGTTCTTGGTCACCTCCCTGACTGGGCGGCCAGCTCTAGGAAGCGTCTTGGTGGTTCCAAACTTCTTTCATTTAAGAATGATGGAGACCACGGTGTTCTTGGGTACCTTTAATACTGCAGATATTTTTTGGTACCTTTCCCCAGATCTGTGCCTCGACACAATCCTGTCTCGAAGCTCTACGGAGGATTCCTTCAACCTCATGGCTTGGGTTTTGCTCTACCTATCAACTGTGGAACCTTACATAGGACATGATTTGGAAAGGCACACACCTGTCTATCAATTGAATTTAGCACAGGTGGATTCCAATCAAGTTGTAGAAACATCAAGGATGATCAATAAAAACAGGATGCACCTGAGCTCTACAGTATTTTGAGTCTCAGAGCAAAGGGTCTGAATACTTACGTAAATAAGTTATTTGTTTACTTTTAATACATTTGCTAAAATTAACAACTTTTGGCTTTGTAATTATGGGGTATTGTGTATCGATTAATGTGAGGAAACATTCTAAAATGGATTAGATACATTTAACAAAATGTGGAAAAAATGAAGGGGTCTGAATACTTTCCTTAGGCCCTGTGTTGGCCCATGCCAAGGTAGGCCAGTTGAGAACAACTTCTCATTTACAACTGCGACCTGGCCAAGATAAAGCAAAGCAGTGCCACACAAACAACAACACAGTGTTACACATGGAATAAACAAAACGTACAGTCAATAACACAATAGAAAAAAAATCTATATACATACAGTGTGTGCAACTGAGGTAAGATTAGAGAGGGAAGGCAATAAATTGGCCATAGCGGTGAAGTCATAACAATTTAGCATTAACACTGGAGTGATAGATGTGCAAGTAAAGATACTGGGGTGCAAAGGAGCAAAGAAAATAACAATATGGGATGAGGTAGTTGTGTGGGCTATTTACAGATGGTCTCTGTACAGGTGTAGTGATCTGCTCTGACAGCTGGTGCTTAAAGCTATTGAGGGAGATATGGGTCTCCAGCTTCAGTGACTTTTTCAATTCGTTCCAGTCATTGGCAGCAGAGAACTGGAAGGAAAGGCGGCCAAAGGAGGAATTGGCTTTGGGGGTGACCAGTGAAATATACCTGCTGGAGCGCGTGCTACAGGTGGGTGCTGCTATGGTGACGAGTGAGTTGAGATAAGGCGGGGCTTAACCTAGCAAAGACTTATAGATGACCTGGAGCCAGTGGGTTTGGCAACAAATATGAAGCGAGGGCCAGCCAACGAGAGCATACAGGTCGCAGTGGTGGGTAGTATATGGGGCTTTGGTGACAAAACGGATGGCACTGTGATAGACTGCATCCAATTTGCTGAGTACAGTGTTGGAGGCTATTTTATAAATGACATCGCCGAGGTCGAGGATCGGTAGGATGGTCAGTTTTACGAGGGTATGTTCGGCAGCATGAGTGAAGGATGCTTTGTTGCGAAATAGGAAGCCGATTCTAGATTTCATTTTGGATTGGAGATGCTTAATGGTTGAGTTTATTTTTACAGGGACCGTGCACATTAATCAACGTTTCAGTAAAAGTGACAGTTTTAGCCAAACGGCTCATTTTCAACTGCAGTCCCTGGGCAGGTTATTAAAAACAATTACAATATAGACAATAGCAACATAGGACACGCAAGACATAGCATACAGACAGAGCAACATAGGACAAGCAAGACATAGCACACGCAGAGCAACATAGGACAAGCAAGACATAGCACACGCAGAGCAACATAGGGCAAGCAAGACATAGCACACGCAGAGCAACATAGGACAAGCAAGACATAGCACACGCAGAGCAACATAGGACAAGCAAGACATAGCACACGCAGAGCAACATAGGACAAGCAAGACATAGCACACGCAGAGCAACATAGGGCAAGCAAGACATAGCACACGCAGAGCAACATAGGACAAGCAAGACATAGCACACGCAGAGCAACATAGGACAAGCAAGACATAGCACACGCAGAGCAACATAGGACAAGCAAGACATAGCACACGCAGAGCAACATAGGGCAAGCAAGACATAGCACACGCAGAGCAACATAGGACAAGCAAGACATAGCACACGCAGAGCAACATAGGGCAAGCAAGACATAGCACACGCAGAGCAACATAGGGCAAGCAAGACATAGCACACGCAGAGCAACATAGGGCAAGCAAGACATAGCACACGCAGAGCAACATAGGGCAAGCAAGACATAGCACACGCAGAGCAACATAGGGCAAGCAAGACATAGCACACGCAGAGCAACATAGGGCAAGCAAGACATAGCACACGCAGAGCAACATAGGGCAAGCAAGACATAGCACACGCAGAGCAACATAGGGCAAGCAAGACATAGCACACGCAGAGCAACATAGGGCAAGCAAGACATAGCACACGCAGAGCAACATAGGGCAAGCAAGACATAGCACACGCAGAGCAACATAGGGCAAGCAAGACATAGCATACAGACAGAACAACATAGGACAAGCAAGACGTAGCATACAGACAGAACAAAAACCAGCAAGACAAAATTCATAAAAGCAACTAAGTGTTTCCACACTACAAGCTACAGACAACAAGGAAAGCGGCAACACACAGCTAGGGATTATGTTCACAAATCTGATTGACCTTTAGCCATGTCTTCATGCATTTTGTGAAAGTGTGATATGTGGTGCAGTTGTGTGTCTGAAGGCAGTGTATTCCAGACATGGGAAGCTCTCACAGAGAATGCAGATTTACTAAAGGTGCTTTTCCTTAAGGGAACTATACAGTCACCTCATTGTAGACCTTGTGGATCTGCTGCCATTGTTTGGGTTTTCTGTTTAACAAACATACTGAGTGGGGGGGGAGCCAGGCCATTTAGGATCTTGAATACAAGACATGCGTCGGTGTATTGCACAAGAAGATTTTCCCAACTCAGGAGCTCATGCTTTCTGAGGATGTAACAGTGATGATGGCTATTGGGCTTCCTATCAAGCTCTTTGAGAGCCTGTTTGTAGACAGACTGAATAGGTTTTAATACAGCAAACTTGGGCCCAACTAGTCAAACAGTATGTTAAGTGGGGAAGAATCATAGATGTGAAGTACAGTTTTGCTACCGCTATAGTCAAACAATTTCATATAAATCAGAAATTATCTAGGTTGAATTTGGTTATTTGAATGACCTTTTCCACATGCTTTTTAAAAGAGAGGTTGGAATCAAGTATGATGCCAAGGTACTTAAAATCAGAAACCACCTGGAGCTTCTCCCCTGACACACAGACATCTGGCTCAGTAGCATCTGTTGCCCTATTTGTGAAGAGCATGCAAACAGTTTTTTTCACATTGAGATGCAAACACGAGTCACTAAGCCACTTTGTAACCTGGACCATTACAGTAGTGAGTTCTTGTGCAGCTTGTTGTTTGCTCTTTGCATGCACATATCACTGTATCATCTGCATACATTTGAACTTCAGACCCAGTACAGACAGAAGGCAGATCATTAATGTACAGGCTGAACAGGAGGGGCCCCAGTATTGACCGTTGGGGCACTCCCACATCATAGCTAAGAGTGGGCGACAGCTCATTGCTCACTCTGACACACTGAGCTCTGCCTTCAAGGTATGATTTCATCCATCTCAAGGCATCGGGGGAAAAGTTGAACTTGGACAATTTTGTGATGAGAATCTCATGGTTAACAGTATCAAAAGCCTTCCTTAGGTCCAGAAACACAGCCCCAACAACACCCCCTTTGTCCATGTGAGTCTGGAAGGAGAGTTTACAGTCTAACCAGACACCTAGGTATTTGTAGTTGTCTAAGTCAGAACCGTCCAGAGTAGTGATGCTGGACGGGCGGGCAGGTGCGGGCAGCGATCGGTTGAAGAGCATGCATTTAGTTTTACTTTGAGAAACCAAGGCTGTTGAGTCTGCCGATAAGAATGTGGTGATTGATGGAGTCAAAAGCCTTGGCCAGGTCGATGAATACAGCTGCACAGTAATATCTGTTATCGATGGCGGTTATGATATCGTTTAGGACCTTGAGCGTGGCTGAGGTGCACCCATGACTAGCTCGGAAACCAGATTGCATAGCGGAGAAGGTACGGTGGAATTCAAAATGGTCGGTGATCTGTTTATTAACTTGGCTTTCGAAGACCTTAGACAGGGTAGGATAGATATAGGTCTGTAGCAGTTTGGGTCTAGAGTCTCACCCCCTTTGAAGAGGGGGATGACAGCAGCAGCTTTCCAATCTTTGGGGATCTCAGACGATACGAAAGAGGTTGAACAGGCTAGTAATAGGGGTTGCAATAATTGCGGCAGATAATTTTAGAAAGAGAGGGTCCAGATTGTCTAGCCCGGCTGATTTGTAGGGGTCCAGATTGTCTGGCCCAGCTGATTTGTAGGGGTCCAGATTGTCTAGCCCAGCTGATTTGTAGGGGTCCAGATTGTCTAGCCCAGCTGATTTGTAGGGGTCCAGATTGTCTAGCCCGGCTGATTTGTAGGGGTCCAGATTGTCTGGCCCAGCTGATTTGTAGGGGTCCAGATTGTCTAGCCCAGCTGATTTGTAGGGGTCCAGATTGTCTAGCCCAGCTGATTTGTAGGGGTCCAGATTGTCTAGCCCAGCTGATTTGTAAGGGTCCAGATTGTCTAGCCCAGCTGATTTGTAAGGGTCCAGATTGTCTAGCCCAGCTGATTTGTAAGGGTCCAGATTGTCTAGCCCAGCTGATATGTAAGGGTCCAGATTGTCTAGCCCAGCTGATATGTAGGGGTCCAGATTGTCTAGCCCAGCTGATTTGTAGGGGTCCAGATTGTCTAGCCCAGCTGATTTGTAGGGGTCCAGATTGTCTAGCCCAGCTGATTTGTAGGGGTCCAGATTGTCTAGCCCAGCTGATTTGTAGGGGTCCAGATTGTCTAGCCCAGCTGATTTGTAGGGGTCCAGATTGTCTAGCCCAGCTGATTTGTAGGGGTCCAGATTGTCTAGCCCAGCTGATATGTAGGGGTCCAGATTTTGCAGCTCTTTCAGAACATCAGCTGTCTGGATTTGGGCGTAGGAGAAATGGGGGAGGTTTGGGTAAGTTGCTGTGGGGGGTGAAGGGCTGTTGACTGGGGTTGGGGTAGCCAGGTGGAAAGCATGACCAGCCGTAGAAAAATGCTTATTGAAATTCTCAATTATTGTGGACTTATCGGTGGTGACAGTGTTTCCTAGCCTCAGTGCAGTGGGCAGCTGGGAGGAGGTGCTCTTATTCTCCATGGACTTTATAGTGTCCCAGAACTTTTTAGAGTTTGTGCTACAGGATGCAAATTTCTGTTTGAAAAGGCTAGCCTTTGCTTTCCTAATTGCCTGTTAATATTGGTTCCTAACTTCCCTGAGAAGTTGAATATCGCGGGGGCTATTCGACTTCAATAGCATGGCTGTAGTAGCTTAATGCTCTACAACGTGACTTCAATAGCATGGCTGTAGTAGCTTAATGCTCTACAACGTGACTTCAATAGCATGGCTGTAGTAGCTTAATGCTCTACAACGTGACTTCAATAGCATGGCTGTAGTAGCTTAATGCTCTACAACGTGACTTCAATAGCATGGCTGTAGTAGCTTAATGCTCTACAACGTGACCTCAATAGCATGGCTGTAGTAGCTTAATGCTCTACAACGTGACTTCAATAGCATGGCTGTAGTAGCTTAATGCTCTACAACGTGACTTCAATAGCATGGCTGTAGTAGCTTAATGCTCTACAACGTGACTTCAATAGCATGGCTGTAGTAGCTTAATGCTCTACAACGTGACTTCAATAGCATGGCTGTAGTAGCTTAATGCTCTACAACGTGACTTCAATAGCATGGCTGTAGTAGCTTAATGCTCTACAACGTGACTTCAATAGCATGGCTGTAGTAGCTTAATGCTCTACAACGTGACTTCAATAGCATGGCTGTAGTAGCTTAATGCTCTACAACGTGACTTCAATAGCATGGCTGTAGTAGCTTAATGCTCTACAACGTGACTTCAATAGCATGGCTGTAATAGCTTAATGCTCTACAACGTGACCTCAATAGCATGGCTGTAGTAGCTTAATGCTCTACAACGTGACTTCAATAGCATGGCTGTAGTAGCTTAATGCTCTACAACGTGACTTCAATAGCATGGCTGTAGTAGCTTAATGCTCTACAACGTGACTTCAATAGCATGGCTGTAGTAGCTTAATGCTCTACAACATGACTTCAATAACATGGCTGTAGTAGCTTAATGCTCTACAACATGACTTCAATAGCATGGCTGTAGTAGCTTAATGCTCTACAACGTGACTTCAATAGCATTGCTGTAATGCTCTACAAGACAATACAACACTAGGCTATACAACGTGACTGATTAAAGGGGAGCCTCACACAACTGAATGATCTTGAAATGTAAACTTCTAAACAGTTTGGAATGAAATATTCATATAAAGTACATTATATAATTACAGTGTATATAAACAAAGTACTGAGGGACATTATCCTATACAAACACAGGGCTAAATGTCTAAATAATATGACACTGAAAGCTGATCTAGCAAGCCTGCAGTAGCTAGCTCACGGCAGCTAAACACTTCATTAGCAGAACCACTAAATATGACTAACGTGGGCAAGTGCATAAACACTTACAAATCAGCAAGGAGGCACACTGGCAATGATTAACACAACAAGAGCTAACTGGTGGGAAAACAGGATGGATGGAATCAGCAAGGAGGCACACTGGCAATGGTTAACACAACAAGAGCTAACTGGTGGGAAAACAGGATGGATGGAATCAGCAAGGAGGCACACTGGCAATGGTTAACACAACAAGAGCTAACTGGTGGGAAAACAGGATGGATGGAATCAGCAAGGAGGCACACTGGCAATGGTTAACACAACAAGAGCTAACTGGTGGGAAAACAGGATGGATGGAATCAGCAAGGAGGCACACTGGCAATGGTTAACACAACAAGAGCTAACTGGTGGGAAAACAGGATGGATGGCACTTTGTCACTAGACTCCTCTCAGCATGTTCTGCTCCACTTCACAGCTCTGATATGATAAACTTCTATGTAGTATTTGGTAGTCATTTTGTCTGTTACAATCTGGACCCCTACGTAATTTTGTAAGTAGTATATGTGTGTACCTTCTCCCAGAGTGGAGGAGTTCTATGTATTGTACTATGATAAGTAGTATTTGGTAGTTATACTGTAAGTAATATACACTGCTCAAAAAAATAAAGGGAACACTTAAACAACACAATGTAACTCCAAGTCAATCACACTTCTGTGAAATCAAACTGTCCACGTAGGAAGCAACACTGATTGACAATAAATTTCACATGCTGTTGTGCAAATGGAATAGACAACAGGTAGAAATTATAGGCAATTAGCAAGACACCCCCAATAAAGGAGTGGTTCTGCAGGTGGGGACCACAGACCACTTCTCAGTTCCTATGCTTCCTGGCTGATGTTTTGGTCACTTTTGAATGCTGGCGGTGCTTTCACTCTAGTGGTAGCATGAGACGGAGTCTACAACCCACACAAGTGGCTCAGGTAGTGCAGCTCATCCAGGATGGCACATCAATGCGAGCTGTGGCAAGAAGGTTTGCTGTGTCTGTCAGCGTAGTGTCCAGAGCATGGAGGCGCTACCAGGAGACAGGCCAGTACATCAGGAGACGTGGAGGAGGCCGTAGGAAGGTAACAACCCAGCAACAGGACCGCTACCTCCGCCTTTGTGCAAGGAGGAGCAGGAGGAGCACTGCCAGAGCCCTGCAAAATGATCTCCAGCAGGCCACAAATGTGCATGTGCCTGCTCAAATGGTCAGAAATAGACTCCATGAGGGTGGTATGAGGGCCCGACGTCCACAGGTGGGGGTTGTGCTTACAGCCCAACACCGTGCAGGACGTTTGGCATTTGACAGAGAACACCAAGATTGGCAAATTCGCCACTGGCGCCCTGTGCTCTTCACAGATGAAAGCAGGTTCACACTGAGCACATGTGACAGAGTCTGGAGACGCCGTGGAGAACGTTCTGCTGCCTGCAACATCCTCCAGCATGACCGGTTTGGCGGTGGGTCAGTCATGGTGTGGGGTGGCATTTCTTTGGGGGGCCGCACAGCCCTCCATGTGCTCGCCAGAGGTAGCCTGACTGCCATTAGGTACCGAGATGAGATCCTCAGACCCCTTGTAAGACTATATGCTGGTGCGGTTGGCCCTGGGTTCCTCCTAATGCAAGACAATGCTAGACCTCATGTGGCTGGAGTGTGTCAGCAGTTCCTGCAAGAGGAAGGCATTGATGCTATGGACTGGCCCGCCCGTTCCCCAGACCTGAATCCAATTGAGCACTTCATGTCTCGCTCCATCCACCAACGCCACGTTGCACCACAGACTGTCCAGGAGTTGGCGGATGCTTTAGTCCAGGTCTGGGAGGAGATCCCTCAGGAGACCATCCGCCACCTCATCAGGAGCATGCCCAGGCGTTGTAGGGAGGTCATACAGGCACGTGGAGGCCACACACACTACTGAGCCTCATTTTGACTTGTTTTATGGACATTACATCAAAGTTGGATCAGCCTGTAGTGTGGTTTTCCACTTTAATTTTGAGAGTGACTCCAAATCCAGACCTCCATGGGTTGATAAATTTGATTTCCATTGATAATTTTTATGTGATTTTGTTGTCAGCACATTCAACTATGTAAAGAAAAAAGTATTTAATCAGAATATTTCATTCATTCAGATCTAGGATGTGTTATTTTAGTGTTCCCTTTATTTTTTTGAGCAATATATATATTACTTACAGGACGACTGATCCTGTTGAAGTGTACCTATGATGAAAATTACAGGCCTCTCATCTTTTTAAGTGGGAGAACTTGCACAATTGGTGGCTGACTAAATACTTTTTTGCTCCACTGTGTGTGTGTGTGTGTGTGTGTGTGTGTATGTATGTATGTCTGTATATGTATATGTATGTACGTGTGTGTGTGTGTACCTGCTCCCAGAGTGGAGGAGTTCTATGCGGGAGGCGTCTCCCTTCGCCAGTCGGAAGTCTCCTGTGTACAACACTGTACCCTGGGCCCCCTCTACCAAGAACCTACACACAAACAAACTAGGGTTGGGAGATATACAGATTTTCATACCTTCATATCGTTCCTGTACCATAACGGGGTATACGGTACGAATGAATGAATGAATATACAGTGCCTTGCGAAAGTATTCGGCCCCCTTGAACTTTGCGAACTTTTGCCACATTTCAGGCTTCAAACATAAAGATATAAAACTGTCTTTTTTTGTGAAGAATCAACAACAAGTGGGACACAATCATGAAGTGGAACGACATTTATTGGATATTTCAAACTTTTTTAACAAATCAAAAACTGAAAAATTGGGCGTGCAAAATTATTCAGCCCCTCTACTTTCAGTGCAGCAAACTCTCTCCAGAAGTTCAGTGAGGATCTCTGAATGATCCAATGTTGACCTAAATGACTAATGATGATAAATACAATCCACCTGTGTGTAATCAAGTCTCCGTATAAATGCACCTGCACTGTGATAGTCTCAGAGGTCCGTTAAAAGCGCAGAGAGCATCATGAAGAACAAGGAACACACCAGGCAGGTCCGAGATACTGTTGTGAAGAAGTTTAAAGCCGGATTTGGATACAAAAAGATTTCCCAAGCTTTAAACATCCCAAGGAGCACTGTGCAAGCGATAATATTGAAATGGAAGGAGTATCAGACCACTGCAAATCTACCAAGACCTGGCCGTCCCTCTAAACCTTCAGCTCATACAAGGAGAAGACTGATCAGAGATGCAGCCAAGAGGCCCATGATCACTCTGGATGAACTGCAGAGATCTACAGCTGAGGTGGGAGACTCTGTCCATAGGACAACAATCAGTCGTATATTGCACAAATCTGGCCTTTATGGAAGAGTGGCAAGAAAGCCATTTCTTAAAGATATCCATAAAAAGTGTTGTTTAAAGTTTGCCACAAGCCACCTGGGAGACACACCAAACATGTGGAAGAAGGTGCTCTGGTCAGATGAAACCAAAATTGAACTGTTTGGCAACAATGCAAAACGTTATGTTTGGCGTAAAAGCAACACAGCTGAACACACCATCCCCACTGTCAAACATGGTGGTGGCAGCATCATGGTTTGGGCCTGCTTTTCTTCAGCAGGGACAGGGAAGATGGTTAAAATTGATGGGAAGATGGATGGGGCCAAATACAGACCATTCTGGAAGAAAACCTGATGGAGTCTGCAAAAGACCTGAGACTGGGACGGAGATTTGTCTTCCAACAAGACAATGATCCAAAACATAAAGCAAAATCTACAATGGAATGGTTCAAAAATAAACATATCCAGGTGTTAGAATGGCCAAGTCAAAGTCCAGACCTGAATCCAATCGAGAATCTGTGGAAAGAACTGAAAACTGCTGTTCACAAATGCTCTCCATCCAACCTCACTGAGCTCGAGCTGTTTTGCAAGGAGGAATGGGAAAAAGTTTCAGTCTCTCGATGTGCAAAACTGATAGAGACATACCCCAAGCGACTTACAGCTGTAATCGCAGCAAAAGGTGGCGCTACAAAGTATTAACTTAAGGGGGCTGAATAATTTTGCACGCCCAATTTTTCAGTTTTTGATTTGTTAAAAAAGTTTGAAATATCCAATAAATGTTGTTCCACTTCATGATTGTGTCCCACTTGTTGTTGATTCTTCACAAAAAAATACAGTTTTATATCTTTATGTTTGAAGCCTGAAATGTGGCAAAAGGTCGCAAAGTTCAAGGGGGCCGAATACTTTCGCAAGGCACTGTATATCTCAGTGCCAGTAAAAAAATTGACAAACCTACTCATTCCAGGGTTTCTTTATTTTTACTATTTTCTACATTGTAGAATAATAGTGAAGACATCAAAACTATGAAATAACACATATGGAATCATGTAGAAACCAAAAAAGTGTTAAATTATATGAGATTCTTCAAAGTAGCCACCCTTTGCCTTGATGACAGCATTGCACACTCTTGGCATTCTCTCAACCAGTTTCATAAGGTAGTCACCTGGAATCCATTTAAATCAACAGGTGTGCCTTGTTAAGTGTTAATGCATTTGAGCCAATCAGTTGTGTTGTGAAAAGGTAGGGGTGGTATACAGAACATAGCCCTATTTGGTAAAAGAGTCCATATTTTGGCAAGAACATTTCAAATGAGCAAAGAGAAATTATCGACATTACTTTAAGACATGAAGGTCAGTCAATCCAGAAAATGTAAAGTACTTTGAACATTTTTCAAGTGCAGACGCAAAAACCATCAAGCGCAATGATGAAACTGGCTCTCATGAGGACCACCACAGGAAAGGAAGACCCAGAGTTACCTCTGCTGCAGAGGATAAGTTCATTAGAGTTACCAGCCTCAGAAATTGCAGCCAAAACAAATGCTTCAGAGTTCAAGTAACAGACACATCTCAACATCAACTGTTCAGAGGAGACTACGTGATTTTTTTCATTTTTATTTAACTAGGCAAGTCAGTTAAGAACAACTTCTTATTTACAATGACGGCCTATCGGGGAACAGTGGGTTAACTGCCTTGTTCAGGGGCAGCTCGGTGATTCAATCCACCAACCTTTCGGTTAATGGCCCAACACTAACCACTAGGCTACCTGCCGCCCCGAATCAGGCATTCGTGGTCGAATTGCTGCAAAGAAACCACTACTAAATGACATCAATAATAAGAAGAGACTTGCTTGGGCCAAGAAACACAAGCAATGGACATTAGACTGGTGGAAATCTGTCCTTTGGGCTGATGAGTCCAAATGTTGTATTTTTGGTTCCAACCGCCGTGTCTTTGTGAGACGCTGAGTAGGTGAACGGATGATCTCCGCATGTGTGGTTCCCACCGTGAAGCATGGAGGAGGTGGTGTGATGGTGCTTTGCAATGACCCAAAACACCTCCAAGCTGTGGAAGGGCTATTTGACCAAGAAGGAGAGTGATGGAGTGCTGCATCAGATGACCTGGCCTCCACAATCAACAGACCTCAACCCAATTGAGATGGTTTGGGATGAGTTGGACTGCAGAGTGAAGCAAAAGCAGCCAACAAGTGCTCAGCATATGTGGGAACTCCTTCAAGACTGTTGGAGAAGCATTCCAGGTGAAGCTGGTTGAGAGAATGCCAAGAGTGTGCAAATCTGTCAAAGGCAAAGGGTGGTTACTTTGAAGAATCTAAAATATATATTTTGATTTGTTTAACATGTTATTTCATAGTTTTGATGTCTTCACTATTTTACAATGTATAAAATAGTAAAAATAAAGAGAACCCCTTGAATGAGTAGGTGTCCAAACTTTTGACTGGTACTAATATATACAAATAACACAGTACTAGTTCTTGATACACACGGGAAACTGTTCTTGACGCAAACCGGTGCGCCTTCACACAAAACATTAAGAACACCTGCTCTTTCCATGACAGACTGACCAGGTGAAAGCTATGATCCCGTATTACTGTCACTTTGTTAAATCCATTTCAATCAGTGTTGATGAAGGGGAGGAGACATGTTAAAGAAGGATTTTTAAGCCTTGAGATAAATGAGACATGGATTGTGTATGTGTGCCATTCAGAGGGTGAATGGGCAAGACAAGAGATTTAAGTGCCTTTGAATGGCATATGATAGTAGGTGCCAAGCGCAGCAGTTTGAGTCAAGAACTGCAACGTTGCTGGGTTTCTCACACTCAACAGTTTCCTTTGTGTATCAAGAATGGTCCACCACCCAGAGGACATCCAGCCAACTTGACACAACTGTGGGAATCATTGGTCAATTTCCCTGTGGAAAGCTTTTGACATCTTGTAGTGTCCACGCCCCAACAAATTGGGGGGGGAGGCAACTCAATATTAGGAAGGTGTTCTTATTGTTTGTACACTCACCTTTGTAATATTGAGTTGCACCCCTGAGATCATTTAGTCAGTACATCTTAGCTAGGGAAATGATAGTTAGAAACAGTGGCGTAGCATGCACCCCCGCGAGGCTCAGAGCCCAAGTCTAACTAACACACACAAGCTAGGTGATACGTCATATTACCAGAAACACACACAAGCTAGGTGATACCACAAACACAAGCTAGGTGATACCACATAAGCACACATAGATGCACGCACACACAATACTCACATGACCGAGCCTGGACAGTGACCTGCAGGAAGCAGAGTAACCACAAGTTCTTCTCTCTGTGGACACACACCCACACACAATATCAGTCATCAAAGAGTCAGTCATATAGCAAAATAACAGCGATCAGCCCTTATGACCCTCTCTCTATATGTTGTAATGATGAACCGGTGTCGTACCTCTCCTGAAGCCTCGTCTATTAAAGTGATTAGTGTGGGACTCTCCAGTTCCAAAGCAACCTAGACAAACAGAAGCACATCAAAATTATACAAAACAAACTTTGCCTAGCAATAGGTCCATAACTAAGATTTTTGAAAATTAACTACTTACTATGTGATCTTTCCAGAAGGCATATTTTGGATTGCTCAGCAACAGTTCCTTAGTTACAAATGAACAGTACAGTTTGACTGTCAGACTGGAACAAATGAACAGTACAGTTTGACTGTCAGACTGGAACAAATGAACAAAGACAGTAACGTTAGACCTTCAACATCAGTTAGCCATCCTTTGTTTCACTGAACTTTCACACCATCAAAATAAAACGTGATATCACCTGAATTTCAGCTTTCTTTTCAATTGAGGCCCCTTCAGCCCCTTCATGTGATCTGCAGAAAATACATGATGTAAGTAGAGCTAACGTTAGCTAGTTACATGTCCACTGTGTGCCAGTTAAGAGCACATACTGGCTAGTTATCTTTAGCTAACTGCTGTTTGGCTCTCACTGTATCTCAAAGAGTCTTTCTTTACCTTTGTGGCAGTGAGATAAAAAATAAGCCCTTGCATGTAGATTCTCCCTGTCAAACCGATCCAGCGACATGTTGGGATACTCCTTCATGCGACCCGCGAACGAACTCATTTTGACTGAAGATTAGCTCCAATAATTTCCTCAACTTCAACCCACTCGTTGACTAGCTGACATTTCGGCGCATTTTGGTCGGGATACTTGAATAGCTGCCGTTAGCTAAGCCACCTAGTGGATGGGAGCCAAAACGTTTCCACTGTCAGCATTGTATCTGAATTTAAACCTGCTCACAATAACTACGTTGCCAGCATTTATCTTTGCTACCAGTATTACCATAACAACACCTTGTTAAAGAAGAAGAAGGAAGGAAAGTTGGGTTGCTAGCATATATCTGTGCTACCAGTAGACAATTACCATAACAACACATTTGTTAAAGAAGAAGAAGAAGAAGAAGGAAGGTTGGGTTGCTAGCATATATCTGTGCTACCAGTAGACAATTACCATAACAACACATTGTTAAAGAAGAAGAAGGAAGGAAGGTTGGGTTGCTAGCATATATCTGTGCTACCAGTAGACAATTACCATAACAACACATTGTTAAAGAAGAAGAAGGAAGGAAGGTTGGGTTGCTAGCATATATCTGTGCTGCCAGTAGACAATTACCATAACAACACATTGTTAAAGAAGAAGAAGGAAGGAAGGTTGGGTTGCTAGCATATATCTGTGCTGCCAGTAGACAATTACCATAACAACACATTGTTAAAGAAGAAGAAGGAAGGAAGGTTGGGTTGCTAGCATATATCTGTGCTACCAGTAGACAATTACCATAACAACACATTGTTAAAGAAGAAGAAGAAGAAGGAAGGAAGGAGGGAAGGGAGGGAGGAAGGAATATTGGGTTGCTAGGCAACTAAAGACAAGCCTCCTTGTCATCTCTTGGATCTGTGAGTTTTGCCCCGTTCAGCTGTAAGTAACATGTGGTATCAGCTACTTAATCAAATTGAGAAACAAATGTATAGCTAGCTAGCCAGATTCAGTCTATTTTCTAACTGTGACTTCTATATTATGTCATAGCCTGAAGCTAGTGCTAGCAAGTTTAATTCAAATATTGGCGTTAGCTAGTTAGCTACTGTACGTTTGGCAACGTTACTGTGCAAATTCAATTCGATTGGTT
Source organism: Oncorhynchus mykiss (assembly GCF_013265735.2). Lineage (NCBI taxonomy): Eukaryota > Metazoa > Chordata > Actinopteri > Salmoniformes > Salmonidae > Oncorhynchus > Oncorhynchus mykiss. The sequence goes on along the minus strand of NW_023493674.1, from coordinate 602,545 downwards.
TCGGGCACGAATATTAAAACTGAAATCAGCTTTAAGAAATGTATAGATAACATGTTTTCGGCAATAAGATGGTTAGTGTGTAAGAATTAAGAGAACAGTTCTGCCTGCTCTCCCCTCTACTATTTCCTGTACCGAGACTGGCTATCTGACAAGTGGTAGGCAGAACCACCTGCTGCACCCATCTGCTCTCTATCCCCCAGGACAGGAGGACGGGGAGAAATAGAAAATCAGCCTTACCCTACTTCTGCCACCTAATTCATATTCAGGATGCCCCTCCCCATATAACCTACTATGTAATTGCCATTCTTTTAAAATAGTGTTTTATTGTTTATTTAGTTTTCCTTTATGTATTTCAGTGTCCATGACTGTCATGTCAGTATATAGAGATACTTGAACTTGTCTAACTGAGCCCACTATTTGCTCCTGTAGGTCGCCTGTGGACATCCTCTATGCAGCATAATGTCTTGTGCAGCCTACTTAGATGGCAACGCAACGCCAAAGTCCATGAGCAGAGCCAAACAATGGACTGACGAGGTGGAGAACTTATACAGATTCCAACAGGCAGGCTACAGAGATGAACTGGAATACAAACAAGTAAAGCAAGTTGACTTGGTAAACAACTTAAATGAATCCTTATCACTGGCTAAAAGCATTTTTTATTTTTTTTTATTTTATTTTACCTTTATTTAACCAGGCAAGTCAGTTAAGAACAAATTCTTATTTTCAATGACGGCCTAGGAACAGTGGGTTAACTGCCTGTTCAGGGGCAGAACGACAGATTTGTACCTTGTCAGCTCGGGGGTTTGAACTCACAACCTTCCGGTTACTAGTCCAACGCTCTAACCACTAGGCTACCCTGCCGCATTGCCACTGACAGTTGGTTCACTACAAGATGAATGTGTCACTGTGGCATTGCTTCTTTGTCTTAGATCGACAGGTGGCCTGAGACTGGGTTTGTGAAGAAGCTTCAGCGTCGAGACAACACATTCTATTACTACAACAGAAAAAGAGAATGTGAAGACCGGGAAGTCCATAAAGTGAAAGTCTATGCATATTAAGTCAGGAGTGTCCAGCAATCTCTTTTCCATTTCCAATATCTTTTGACATGTTTTTGAAGAAGACGTCTGTAGGAAGGAAGGCAGCACCATCCCAGCTGTGGAATGTAGACCAGTTCACTGAATAAAGGGTGTGAGGCTGAAGCTGTCTGATGTGTGTGAACCTGTGATGGGAGGTATGTGTGTGTTATAAGGGTCCTTTTGATGAATGTTTTGTTGTAGATCCAGATGAACTATTGAACTGTGTGAGAGGGGATTATAGACTGGGGCTATCACACCCTCATCATGTGATATTGTGACGTTAGTATGAGGACTGGGATTACCGTCAACAAAATAAAATACCTAAAGTCTGACCCCCTAACAGGGATATTCACATACCAGTACACTAACTATGATTCACATATACCAGTACTCCCAAATACAACATAGAGCTGCTGAGCACATGTTCTGCTGCATGACATTCATGGTTATTCTATAAACATACATTTCTATATGAATGTTGTGTAAAGTTGCATCCTCCTGGGTACTCCTGTGGGGGATATGGGGCTCAGTTAGAGTGGACTGAGAGCTGAACTGGTATGACAGTTAGCAGGTGGGTAAAACACTACAACTATTTAGGTTAAGTATTGGTCCTGACGAATATACTTACACGTCTACAATGATCATTCATATGATATGAAGATAACGACTGGATTTTCCACTGGTGTAAAGTATTTCAGTAAAATTACTGGAAAGTTCTACTTAAGTAGTTTTTCTGGGTATCTGTACTTTACTATTCATATTTTTTACAACTTTTACTTCACTACATCCCTAAAGACAATATTGTACTTTTTATTCCATACATTTTCCCTGACAACCCAAAGCACTCTTTACATTTTGAATGCTTAGCAGAACAGGAAAATTGTGAAATTTACACACTTATCAAGAGAATGCGTGGTCATCCCTACTGGGTATGTTCTGGCGGACTCACTAAACACATGTATGTTTTGTAAATAATGTCTGAGTGTTGGAGTGTGCCCCTGGCTATCCATACATTTTCAAAACAACAATTTATACTTTTACTTTTGATATTTAAGTATATTTTAGCAATGAAATGTACTTTTGATACTTAAGTATATTTAAACCAAATACTTTTAGACTTTTACTCAAGTAGTATTTTACTGGGTGACTTTTACTTAAGGTATTAAGGTATCTATACTTTTACTCAAGTATGACAAATTGGGTGCTTTTTCCACCACTGGGATTTCCACAAAAATGTCTGCAGAATGGTGTCCCTAAAAAAGGTTTGCATTAATCTACACTCATCAAATCAATTAAAACATACCCATTAATGCATGTGAAATAGGTTAGTACACTGTATTGAATCATGTCAACTCTTGCCGAAATGTGTACCGCCGTAATAAGATATTTTGCCTTTAAGAGTACTGTCACGTTCCCTTTAAGCTGCCCGGCTGTAATTTCTGGTTGAGCCGATCAGAATAATTTTGCTCCTGGAAGTTTTGGAGACACTGGATAAGTGACAAGTAGTTGACACATATTCATCTGAAACACAACCTCTTATTATGCTCTGACACGTAAGTACATTGAAACAAAGTAGACGTTTGGTTCAACCTTTGAAATAGGTGTTTTGAGCAGCTGATTGGAGCCGTCCTAGTAGTGTTATTGTTAGCGGACATGCTATCAGTAACAAACTGCCGTTAGATAACCAGCAGGCTTATTAGCTAGCCTTCTTCTATTAAACTCGTAGATATGTTTTGTGAGCTTTGATGAGTGTTTAAAATGAATGTTAAATTAAGATCTGCGAGGTCAGCGCCCAACACAGCTAAACTAGCTAGCAAGCCTAACGACTACCAGCTGTTAGCCGACTATTTAAGTGATTTAGCTAGCCCCGTTGGTTTATCGTATGTCCTAGCCCGGTTGGTTTCCCGTATATTCTAGTCGGTTGGTTTCCCGTATGTCCCAGCCCGGTTGGTTTCCCGTATGTCCTAGCCCGGTTGGTTTCCCATATGTCCTAGCCAGGTTGGTTTCCCGTATGTCCTAGCCGGTTGGTTTCCCGTATGTCCTAGTCGGTTGGTTTCCCGTATGTCCTAGCCCGGTTGGGTTCCCGTATGTCCTAGCCGGTTGGTTTCCCGTATGTCCTAGCCCGGTTGGTTTCCCGTATGTCCTAGCCGGTTGGCTTCCCGTATGTCCTAGTCAGTTGGTTTCCCGTATGTCCTAGTCGGTTGGTTTCCCGTATGTCCTAGTCGGTTGGTTTCCCGTATGTCCTAGTCGGTTGGTTTCCCGTATGTCCTAGTCGGTTGGTTTCCCGTATGTCCTAGTCGGTTGGTTTCCCGTATGTCCTAGCCGGTTGGTTTCCCGTATGTCCTAGCCCGGTTGGTTTCCCGTATGTCCTAGCCGGTTGGTTTCCCGTATGTCCTAGCCCGGTTGGTTTCCCGTATGTCCTAGTCGGTTGGTTTCCCGTATGTCCTAGTCAGTTGGTTTCCCGTATGTCCTAGCCCGGTTGGTTTCCCGTATGTCCCAGCCCGGTTGGTTTCCCGTATGTCCCAGCCCGGTTGGTTTCCCGTATGTCCTAGCCCGGTTGGTTTCCCGTATGTCCTAGCCCGGTTGGTTTCCCGTATGTCCTAGCCCGGTTGGTTTCCCGTATGTCCTAGCCCGGTTGGTTTCCCGTATGTCCTAGCCCGGTTGGTTTCCTGTATGTCCTAGCCCGGTTGGTTTCCCGTATGTCCTAGCCCGGTTGGTTTCCCGTATGTCCTAGCCCGGTTGGTTTCCCGTATGTCCCAGCCCGGTCAGTGAAAACAAGAACGTGTTCTTAACTGACTTGCCTAGTTAAATAAATATATTTAAAAAAAATTAAATCAGCAAATCGGCGCCCAAAAATACAGATTTCCGATTGTTATAAAAACTTGAAATCGGCCATTCCGATTAATCGGTCAACCTCTAGTTACTACTGCATTGTCAGAACTAGAAGCACAAGCATTTCGCTACACTCGTATTAACATCTGCTAACCATGTGTATGTGACAAATAACATTTGATTTGGGGCGGCAGGTAGCCCGGCAGGTTGGGGCGGCAGGTAGCCCGGCAGGTTGGGGAGGCAGGTAGCCCGGCAGGTTGGGGAGGCAGGTAGCCCGGCAGGTTGGGGCGGCAGGTAGCCCGGCAGGTTGGGGCGGCAGGTAGCCCGGCAGGTTGGGGCGGCAGGTAGCCCGGCAGGTTGGGGCGGCAGGTTGGGGCGGCAGGTAGCCCGGCAGGTTGGGGAGGCAGGTATCTGTCATTCTGCCCCTGAACAAGGCAGTTAACCCACTGTTCCCCGGTAGGCCGTCATTGTCAAATAAAATATTTAACTGACTTGCCTAGTTAAATAAATTGTAAAAATAAGGTGTATATATATATATATATAAAAATGTTTGTAACTAGCAAGGCCATTTAGACTCCGGTTGGGGGATTGCTGTTGTTTTCAGTGTAGCTGTTCACATGATCCCATGCAGCAGCTCTTAGGGTTATGATGTGTTATGTAGCCCAGGCTGGGATGGAGCTGGAGGCTAGAGAGTAGCAGCTAGTTCCCATGTCATAATGGACCTCTTGTTTCTTGTGGGTTTGGAGCACAAAGCTGCCTCAGGAATTCTGCCTTTTCACCCAGAATGTTGTTGCAACAGGAAACAGTCTCTGCTCTCTGGCCTAGAATGGTCTTCTGCACCGTGCAGTAACATACTGCTGGGCTAGAGCTGGGCTGGGATAGGGCTAGAGCTAGGGAAGAGCTGAGCTAGGGTAGGGCTGGGCTAGAGCTAGGGTAGAGCTGGGCTAGGGCTTAGGGTAGAGCTGGCCTAGAATGGTCTTCTGCACCGTGCAGTAACATACTGCTGGGCTAGGGGTAGAGCTGGGGTAGGGCTGGGCTAGAGCTAGGGTAGGGATAGAGCTAGGGTAGGGCTGGGCTAGGCTAGAGCTAGGGTAGAGCTAGAGTAGAGCTGGGCTAGAGCTAGAGTAGGGCTGAGCTGGGCTAGAGCTGGGCTAGAGCTAGGGTAGAGCTGGGCTGGGGTAGAGCTGGGCTAGAGCTAGGGTAGAGCTGGGGTAGAGCTGGGCTGGGGTAGAGCTGGGCTGGAGCTAGGGTAGAGCTGGACTGGAGCTAGGGTGGAGCTGGGATAGAGAAGAAACATGACACAATGTCTAGGGGGGATTTGGGATTGGGCTGGGGGCAGAGATGAGAGGGGATCGAGAGAGAGGAGGTAGGAGGTAAAGGAATAGGGGGAATCAGAAAGGGAAGTAGGGGAGGGGGTGTTTTAGCCAGTCCCTTTATGGGGTGAGGGACAGGCTATTAACTTCCCTCTCCTATTCCTCCCACCCTTCAGGTCAGGCATCTGGTTGGCTGGCCCTGCTTCCTGTCCGGTAAGGCCTGCCCCTGTGGAGCCACTAGCATGCAGTTCCTCTGTGTGTCCATGGGGTGGAGCTGCTGAGCCATGGATGACTTCACTACCAATGATTTCACCACCAGAACATATGGCACCAGCGGCCTTGACAACAGACTGCTGTTTGGAGAAACCTCTGCTCGGGTACGCCTGATGTGTGTGTGTGTGTGTGTGTGTACGGCTGTTGCGGTGACCATATTACCGCCACACGCACAGTCTTGAGTCTCCTCTTCTGCACTCTGGACATGCGTTGGTAGTACCTAACTCACTAACAACCATCAGGACCTAATGGCTCCATGTCCCTCTAACCATCGGGTCCTAATGGCTCCATGTCCCTCTAACCATCGGGTCCTAATGGCTCCATGTCCCTCTAACCATCGGGTCCTAATGGCTCCATGTCCCTCTAACCATCAGGTCCTAATGGCTCCATGTCCCTCTAACCATCAGGTCCTAATGGCTCCATGTCCCTCTAACCATCAGGTCCTAATGGCTCCGTGTCCCTCTAACCATCGGGTCCTAATGGCTCCATGTCCCTCTAACCATCGGGTCCTAATGGCTCCGTGTCCCTCTAACCATCGGGTCCTAATGGCTCCATGTCCCTCTAACCATCAGGTCCTAATGGCTCCGTGTCCCTCTAACCATCGGGTCCTAATGGCTCCATGTCCCTCTAACCATCGGGTCCTAATGGCTCCATGTCCCTCTAACCATCAGGTCCTAATGGCTCCATGTCCCTCTAACCACTCTGACATCAATGACAATCAAACACTTATCATCACAACAGTATCATGCTTTTACAACTCACCTCACTGTGATGATCAATTTGAAGAAAGAAGTTCAACAGCAGGTTGAACCAGTGTATAACATGGTCGTTGTGGATGCTGTTCCAAAGCCCAACACAATGAAATGGACAGTGCTTTCTAAGGTGATGATTAATTCAGAACACCCATAGACCATCTGACAGCTCATTCATAGGCCTGTATATGAGCCCCCCCCCCCCCCCCCCCCCCCCCCCCCCAAAATGAATTAAAATAATGATTGTGCTGTTATACAATACATATTGCACATGGCAGAAAAACATTTTAAAAAAAACTGATTTAAGATGTCTTTGGTACATAACTGGTCGAGCCTATACTCCAACATGTCTATCCATGAGTCTGGGAGAGAACGGTCCCACAGTTGACAGTGCATGTCAGAGCAAAACCCAAGCCATGAGGTTGAAGGAATTGTCCGTAGAGAGAGGATTGTGTCGAGACACAGATCTGGGGAAGGGTACCCAAACATTTCTGCAGCACTGAAGGCTCCAAGAACACAGTGGCCTCCATCATCCTTAAATGGAAGAAGTTTGGAACCACAAAGACTCTTCCTAGAGCTGGCCGCCTGGCCAAACTGAGCAATCGAGGGAGAAGAGCCTCGGTCAAGGAGGTGACCAAGAACCCGATGGTCACTGACAGATCACCTAGAGTTCCTCTGTGGACATGGGAGAACCTTCAAGATGGACAACCTTCTCTGCAGAACTCCACCAATCAGGCCTTTATGGTAGGTTGGTCAGACGGAAGCCACTCCTCAGTAAAAGGCACATGACAGCCCGCTTGGAGTTGGCAAAAGGCACCTAAAGACTCAGACCATGAGAAACAAGATTCACTGGTTTGATGAAACCAAGATTGAACTCTTTGGCCTGAATGCCAAGCATCACGTCTGGAGGAAACCTGTCACCATACCTACTGCGAAGCATGGTGGTGGCAGCATCATGCTGTGGGGATGTCAGGATTGAGGGAAAGATGAATGGAGGAAAGTACCTTGAGGAAAACCTGCTCAGGTCCTCAGACTGGGGCGAAGGTGCAACTTCTGGACAAGTCTCAATGTCCATGAGTGGCCCAGCCAGAGCCTGGACTTGAACCCGATTTGAACATCTCTGGAGAGACCAGAAAATAGCTGTGCAGCAACGCTCCCCATCCAACCTGACAGAGATTGAGAGGATCTGCAGAGAAGAATGGGAGAAACTCCCTAAATACAGGTGTGCCAAGCTTGTAGCGTCAGACCCAAGAAGACTCGAGGCTGTAATTGCTGCCAAAGGTGCTTCAACAAAGTACTGAGTAAAGGGTCTGAATACTAATGTAAATGTGATATTTCCAATTTTGTTATTGTAGCAAATGTATATCTAAACCTGTTTTATGATTTGTCGTCATAGGGTATTTGTGTGTGGATTGAGGGGAAAAAACTATTGAATCAATTGTAGAATAAGGCTGTAACCTAACAATGTGGAAAAAGTTGAGGGGTCTGAATACTTTCCAAATGCACTGTATTAGTAAAGACCAGATTAAATTGCGAATAGTCAGATGGGTGACAATATGGTCAGTTGATGAGAGAACCGCATGTGTAGCCTTAGGCAAGGAACAGAGGGCAAGCTTTCTCTGCAATGTTCTCAAATTATCAACAGCCTAGTCACATCAAGCAGCCTATATGTGTTGTTTTTCTAGGTCATTCTAAGGTTTGTATCATTCAAAACTACAGTTGCCAAATAACTCTGAACCTAGGGTATAGGACCTGTTCCAAATAACTCTGAACCTAGGGTATAGGACCTGTTCCAAATAACTCTGAACCTAGGGCATAGGACCTGTTCCAAATAACTGAACCTAGGGTATAGGACCTGTTCCAAATAACTCTGAACCTAGGGTATAGGACCTGTTCCAAATAACTCTGAACCTAGGGCATAGGACCTGTTCCAAATAACTGAACCTAGGGCATAGGACCTGTTCCAAATAACTCTGAACCTAGGGCATAGGACCTGTTTCAAATAACTGAACCTAGGGTATAGGACCTGTTTCAAATAACTGAACCTAGGGTATAGGACCTGTTCCAAATAACTCTGAACCTAGGGTATAGGACCTGTTTCAAATAACTGAACCTAGGGTATAGGACCTGTTCCAAATAACTCTGAACCTAGGGTATAGGACCTGTTCCAAATAACTCAATATGCCTTAGCTAGCCCCTTTGTTTCACCTCCCACACATGCAGTGACCTCACCTGGTCTAAATGTCTCTAGAGACAAAACCTCTCATCGTCACTCAATGCCTAGGTTGACCTCCTCTGTATTCACATCCTACCATACCCTTGGCTGTACATTATGCCTTGAATCTATTCTACCATGTCCAGAAATCTGCTCCCTTTACTCTGTTCTGAACGTACTAGACGATCAGTTATTTTAGCCTTTAGCCGTACCCTTATCCTACTCCTCCTTTGTTCCTCTGGTGATGTGGAGGTTAATCCAGGCTCTGCAGTGTCTAGCTCCACTCCCATTCCCCAGGCGCTATCATTTGCTGACTTCTGTAACCATAAAAGCCTTGGTTTCATGCATGTTAACATCAGAAGCATCCTCCCTAAGTTTGTCTTACTCACTGCTTTAGCACACTCTGCCAACCAGGATGTCCTAGTCGTGTCTGAATCCTGGTTTAGGAAGGCCACCAAAAATCTTGAAATTTCCATCCCTAACTATAACATTTTCCGACAAGATAGAACTGCTAAAGGGGCGGAGTTGCAATCTACTGCAGAGACAGCCTGCAGTGTTCTATCATACTATCCAGGTCTGTTCCCAAACAATTTGAGCTTCTACTTCTAAAAATCCACCTTACCAGAAACAAGTCTCTCACCGTTGCTGCTTGTTATAGACCACCTTCTGCCCCCAGCTGTGCCCTGGACACCATATGTGAATTGATTGCCCCCCCGAGCTATCTTCAGAGCTTGTACTGTTAGGTGACCTAATCTGGGACATGTTTAACACCCCGGCCATCCTACAATCTGAGCTTGATGCCCTCAATCTCACACAAATTGTCAATGAACCTACCAGGTACAACCCCAAATCTGTAAACACGGGCACCCTCATAGATATCATCCTGACCAACCTGCCCTCTAAATACAACTCTGCTGTCTTCAACCAGGATCTCAGCGATCACTGCCTCATTGCCTGCGTCTGTAATGGGTCTGCGGTCAAACGACCACCCCTCATCACTGTCAAACGCTCCCTAAAACACTTCAGTGAGCAGGCCTTTCTAATCGACCTGGCCCAGGTATCCTGGAAGGATATTGACCTCATTCCGACAGTAGAAGATGCTTGGTTATTCTTTAAAAGTGCTTTCCTCACCATCTTAAACATTTTTTAAAAAAATGAACCAGGAACAGATATAGTCCTTGGTTCACTCCAGACCTGACTGCCCTTGACCAGCACAAAAACATCCTGTGGCATTCTGCATTAGCATCGAATAGCCCCCACGATATGCAACTTTTCAGGGAAGTTAGGAACCGATATACACAGGCAGCTAGGGAAGCAAAGGCTAGCTTTTTCAAACAGAAATTTGCATCCTATAGCACAAACTCCAAAAAGTTCTGGGACACTGTAAAGTCCATGGAGAATAAGAGCACCTCCTCCCAGCTGCCCACTGCATTGAGGCTAGGAAACACTGTCACCACTGATAAATCCACTATAATTGAGAATTTCAATAAGCATTTTTCGACAGCTGGCCATGCTTTCCACCTGGCTACCCCTACCATAAGAGACCTGCACCCCCCACAGCAACTTACATTTCTCCTTCACCCAAATCCAGATAGCTGATGTTCTGAAAGAGTTTCAAAATCTGGACCCCTACAAATCAGCCGGGCTAGACAATCTGGACCCCTACAAATCTGCTGGGCTAGACAATCTGGACCCTCTCTTTTTGAAATGATCTGCCGCATTTGTTGCAACCCCTATTACTAGCCTGTTCAACCTCTCTTTCGTATCGTCTGAGATCCCCAAAGATTGGAAAGCTGCCGCAGTCATCCCCCTCTTCAAAGGGGGAGACACTCTAGACCCAAACTGTTACAGACCTATATCTATCCTACCCTGCCTTTCTAAGGTGTTCGAAAGGCAAGTTAACAAACAGATCACCGACCATTTCGAATCCCACCGTACCTTTTCTGCTATGCAATCTGGTTTCCGAGCTAGTCATGGGTGCATCTCAGCCATGCTCAAGGTCCTAAACCATATCATAACAGCCATCGACAAAATACAATACTGTGCAGCCGTCTTCATAGACCTGGCCGAGGTTTTCGACTCCATCAATCACCACATTCTTATCGGCAGACTTAACAGCCTTGGTTTCTCAAATGACTGCTTCGCCTGGTTCACCAACTACTTCTCAGACGGAGTTCAGTGTGTCAAATCAGAGGACCTGTTGTCTGGACCTCTGGCAGTCTCTATGGGGGTGCCACAGGGTTCAATTCTCGGGCCGACTATTTTCTCTGTATACATCAATGATGTCGCTCTTGCTGCTGGTGATTATCTGATCCACCTCTACGCAGATGACACCATTTTGTGTCGCTCTTGCTGCTAGTGACACCATTTTGTGTCCTTCTGGCCCTTCTTTGGACACCGTTAACTAACCTCCAGACGAGCTTCAATACCAGACAACTCTCCTTCCGTGGCCTCCAACTGCTCTTAAATGCAAGTAAAACTAAATGCAATGTCTTCAACCGATCGCTGCCCGCACCTGCCCGCCCGTCCAGCAACACTACTCTGGACGGTTCTGACTTAGAATATGTGGACAACTATAAATACCTAGGTGTCTGGTTAGACTGTAAACTCTCCTTCCAGACTCACATTAAGCATCTCCAATACAAAATTAAATCTAGAATCGGCCTCCTATTTCGCAATAAAGCATCCTTCATTCATGCTGCCAAACACACCCTCGTAAAACTGATCCTACCGATCTTTGACTTCGGCGATAAAATAGCCTCGAATTGCAAAAAAAATCACTGAAGCTGGAGACTCATATCTCCCTCACTAGCTTTAAGCATCGGCTGTCAGAGCAGCTCACAGATCACTGCACCTGTACACAGCCCATCTGTAAATAGCCCATCCAACTACCTCATCCCCATACTGTATTAATTAATTTTTTTACTCCTTTGCACCCCAGTATCTCTACTTGCACATTCATGTTCTATACATCTATCACTCCAGTGTTTAATTGCTATATTGTAATTACTTCGCCACTACAGCCTATTTATTGCCTTAACTCCCTAATCTTACCTCATTTGCAAACACTGTATATAGATGTTTTTCCTATTGTGTTATGGACTGTACGTTTATTCCATGTGTAACTCTGTGTTTATGTCGCACTGCTTTGCTTTATCTTGGCCAGGTTGCAGTTGTAAATGAGAACTTGTTCTCAACTGGCCTACCTGGTTAAATAAAGGTAGAAAAAAAAATAGGGCATAGGATCTGTTTCAAATAACTCAATCTAGGGCATAGGATCTGTTTCATATAACTCAATCTAGGGCATAGGATCTGTTTCATATAACTCAATCTAGGGCATAGGATCTGTTTCATATAACTCAATCTAGGGCATAGGATCTGTTTCATATAACTCAATCTAGGGCATAGGATCTGTTTCAAGTGAACACTTTTACACTCAACATAGCCACTTTATATGTGGCTCTGCTCCGGAATGGGAAAAATATCCTTTTCTATGTTATTCAGCTAAATTATATTCTTCCTACTATAAAATCACATGTAAAACAATGACGCAGGACTTCTAAGCATATCTTGTCAGCCCAATGAACAAGCCTACAGCCTATGACAGAGCATAGCCCTTTAACATATAGTAGACCAGCTCATATTCTGTCCTTCTGAAATACATTTTCTTCATCATGTTTCTTTTAACCTGTCTAAAATCAATAATGGATTTATTGTGACGGTGTTTATTAAAATATATTTATTAGACTTTTCAAAATGTAGATGTTCCAATCAGCGGCTTGTATGTGTGGAGGCCTGGAGATGCTAAACATGTTTATGTTAATTAACGGTCAATTAACGTGAGACCAGCAGTCTGTTGCATGACTAACTGGCTGACAAAATGTCATGACCGCCACAGTGTGTTATTGGCTTGTCTCATGTAATGTCCTCTTTCCCTTGCAGGACAGAGCCATCAACCTGGTGGTTGGAGGACTGACATCCCTGCTCGTTGTAGTAAGTACCCCTGGACTGTCTCCACATGTTGTTACAGCCTGAATTTAAAATGGATTACATTCAAAGTTTTGTGTCACTGACCTACACACAATACCCCATAATGGTATTGTGTTTTTAGACATTTTTTACAAATTTTAATAAAAAATGAGAAGCTGGAATGTTTTGTACGTTTTCAACCACTTTGTTATGGCCTAAATAAGTTCAGGAGTAAAAATGTGCTTAACAAGTCACACAAGTTGGACTCACACTGTACAGTAATACTGTTAAACATGAATGACTACACTAGCCTAGTGGTTAGAGCGTTGTGCTAGTTACCGAAAGGTTGCTGGATTGAGTCCCTGAGCTGACAAGGTAAACATCTGTTGTTCTGCCCCTGAACAAGGCAGTTAACCCACTGCTCCTAGGTTGTCATTGTGTTCTTGGTTCCTCCCGGGTGGTGCAGTGCTCGCTGTGCCACCAGAGATTCTGGGTTCGAGCTCAGGCTCTGTCGCAGCCGGCCATGACCGGGAGGTCCACGGGGCGATGCACAATTGGCCCAGCGTTGGCCCGGAGGGATATCCTTGTCTCATCGCGCACTAGCGACTCCTGTGGCGGGCCGGGTGCAGTGCACCCTGACCAGGTCGTCAGGTGTATGGTGTTTGGATGTGCATTGTGTCAAGAAGCAGTGCGGCTTGGTTGGGTTGTCTTTCGGAGGACGCATGGCTCTCGACCTTCGCCTCTCCCGAGTCCGTACGGGAGTTGCAGCGATGAGACAAGACTGTAACTACCAATTAGATATCAGGAAATTAGGAAGAAAAAAGGCTTTTTAAAAAAAAAAAGGATTTGTTCTTAACTTGCCTAATAAAAAAAAGGAATTGGGAGAGGAAATGGTAGAATGATGATATACTGGGAAAGATGGGTTGATCTGTGGCCTTCTGAAGGGTGATCTGTGGCCTTCTGAAGGGTGATCTGTGGCCTTCTGAAGGGTGATCTGTGGCCTTCTGAAGGGTGATTTGTGGCTGTCTGAAGGGTGATCTGTGGCCTTCTGAAGGGTGATCTGTGGCCTTCTGAAGGGTGATCTGTGGCTGTCTGAAGGGTGATCTGTGGCTGTCTGAAGGGTGATCTGTGGCTGTCTGAAGGGTGATCTGTGGCTGTCTGAAGGGTGATCTGTGGATGTCTGAAGGGTGATCTGTGGATGTCTGAAGGGTGATCTGTGGCCTTCTGAAGGGTGATCTGTGGCCTTCTGAAGGGTGATCTGTGGCCTTCTGAAGGGTGATCTGTGGCCTTCTGAAGGGTGATCTGTGGCTGTCTGAAGGGTGGAGTGAATACATACTTGAAATATTTCAGGTCCTCCAATGAGGGGTGAGGAAATCACCCACTGATTTGAGGGGCCTTTTGTCTTGTTGTTTCAATTTGATCAGTTAGGTGGTGATTGTGTTCCCTAGGTAACAGTGATCAGTTCATTCCTGTTCCCCTCGTTGCCTCCCTGGCCACTCAACGTCTTCTTGGCTTTCTGTATACTGCTGACCTGCGGCTCGGCCATGGTGCTGGTGAGTACACACTGCTTTCTTTGGGTCTGAAGAGGATAAATATCTCCCTCCTGTAGATCTTCTGGTACCGGCAGGGGGACGTGGGTTACGGTTAGGTACCGGCACGGGGACGTGGTTGGGTACCGGCACGGGGACGTGGGTTGGGTACCGGCAGGGGGAGGTGGGGTTGGGTACCGGCAGGGGGAGGTGGGGTTGGGTACCGGCAGGGGGAGGTGGGGTTGGGTACCGGCAGGGGGACGTGGGGGTGGGGTTCGGTACCGGCAGGGGGACGTGGGTTACGGTTAGTTACCGACGGGGGGAGGTGGGTTAGGTACCGGCAGGGGGGGTTGGGTACCGGCAGGGGGGGTTGGGTTGGGTACCGGCAGGGGGACTTGGGGTGGGGTACTGGCAGGGGAATGTGGGGTTGGGAACCGGCAGGTGGGGGTGGGGTTGGGAACCGGCAGGGGGACGTGGGGGTGGGTACCGGCAGGGGGACGTGGGGGTGGGTACCGGCAGGGGGACGTGGGGGTGGGTACCGGCAGGGGGACGTGGGGTGGGGTTGGGTACCGGCAGTGGGACGTGGGGTGGGGTTGGGTACCGGCAGTGGGACTTGGGGTGGGGTACCGGCAGTGGGACTTGGGGTGGGGTACTGGCAGGGGAATGTGGGGTTGGGAACCGGCAGGGGGACGTGGGGGTGGGTACCGGCAGGGTGACGTGGGGGTGGGTACCGGCAGGGTGACGTGGGTTGGGTACCGGCAGGGGGACGTGGGACTTGGGGTTGGGTACCGGCAGTGGGACTTGGGGTGGGGTTGGGTACCGGCAGTGGGACTTGGGGTGGGGTTGGGTACCGGCAGGGGGACGTGGGGGTGGGTACCTGCAGGGGGAGGTGGGGTTGGGGGGAGGTGGGGTTGGGTACCGGATGTGGGGTGGGGTTGGGTACCGGCAGTGGGACTTGGGGTGGGGTACCGGCAGTGGGACTTGGGGTGGGGTACCGGCAGTGGGAATGTGGGGTTGGGTACCGGCAGGGGGACGTGGGGTGGGGTTGGGTACCGGCAGTGGGACTTGGGGTGGGGTTGGGTACCGGCAGTGGGACTTGGGGTGGGGTTGGGTACCGGCAGTGGGACTTGGGGTGGGGTTGGGTACCGGCAGTGGGACTTGGGGTGGGGTTGGGTACCGGCAGTGGGACTTGGGGTGGGGTTGGGTACCGGCAGTGGGACTTGGGGTGGGGTTGGGTACCGGCAGGGGGACGTGGGGTGGGTACCGGCAGGGGGACGTGGGGTGGGTACCGGCAGTGGGATGTGGGGTGGGTACCGGCAGTGGGACGTGGGGTGGGGTGGGGTACCGGCAGTGGGACTTGGGGTGGGGTACCGGCAGTGGGACTTGGGGTGGGGTACCGGCAGTGGGACTTGGGGGTGGGTACCGGTTAGGTACCGACGGGTGGGGATGGGTACCGGCGGGGGGACGTGGGGGTGGGTACCGGCAGGGGGACGTGGGGGTGGGTACCGGCAGGGGGACGTGGGGGTGGGTACCGGCAGGGGGACGTGGGGGTGGGGTTGGGTACCGGCGGTGGGGTTGGGTACCGGCAGGGGGACGTGGGGGTGTGGTTGGGTAGCGGCAGGGGGAGGTGGGTTAGGTACCGACGGGGGGAGGTGTGGGTTAGGTACCGGCGGGGGAAGGTGGGGTTGGGTACCGGCAGGGGGGGTTGGGTACCGGCAGGGGGACGTGGGGTGGGTTTGGGTACTGGCAGGGGAATGTGGGGTTGGGAACCGGCAGGGGGACGTGGGGGTGGGGTTGGGTACCGGCAGGGGGACGTGGGGTACTGGCAGGGGGACTTGCGGTTGGGTACCGGCAGGGGGACTTGGGGTGGGGTTGGGTACCTGCAGAGGGACTTGGGGTTAGGTTTGGGTACCGGCAGGGGGACTTGGGGTTAGGTTTGGGTACCGGCAGGGGGACTTGGGGTTAGGTTTGGGTACCGGCAGGGGGACTTGGGGTTAGGTTTGGTACCGGCAGGGGGACTTGGGGTTAAGTTTGGGTACCGACAGGGGGGACTTTGGGTTAGGTACCGGCAGGGGGACTTTGGGGTGGGGTAGCGGCAGGGGAACGTGGGTTAGGGTTGGGTACCGGCAGGTGGACTTGGGGTGGGGTGGGGAACCGGCAGGTGGACTTGGGGTGGGGTTGGGGAACCGGCAGGTGGACTTGGGGTGGGGTTGGGTACCGGCAGGAGGGGGTCGGGTTGGGTACTGGCAGGGGGACTTGGGGTTGGGTACCGGCAGGGGGACTTGGGGTTGGGTACCGGCAGGGGGACTTGGGGTTAGGTTTGGGTACCGGCAGGGCGACTTGGGGTTAGGTACCGGCAGGGGGACTTGGGGTTAGGTACCGGCAGGGGGACTTGGGGTTAGGTACCGGCAGGGGGACTTGGGGTTAGGTACCGGCAGGGGACTTGGGGTTAGGTACCGGCAGGGGGACTTGGGGTTACGTACCGGCAGGGGGACTTGGGGTTAGGTTTGGGTACCGGCAGGGGGACTTGGGGTTAGGTTTGGGTACCGACAGGGGGACTTGGGGTTAGGTACCGGCAGGGGGACTTTGGGGTGGGGTAGCGGCAGGGGAACGTGGGTTAGGGTTGGGTACCGGCAGGGGGACTTTGGGTTAGGGTTGGGTACCGGCAGGGGGACTTGGGGTTAGGTTTGGGTACCGGCAGGGCAACTTGGGGTTAGGTACCGGCAGGGCGACTTGGTGTTAGGTACCGGCAGGGGGACTTGGGGTTAGGTACCGGCAGGGGGACTTGGGGTTAGGTACCGGCAGGGGGACTTGGGGTTAGGTACCGGCAGGGGACTTGGGGTTGGGTACCGGCAGGGGGACTTGGGGTTGGGTACCGGCAGGGGGACTTGGGGTTAGGTTTGGGTACCGGCAGGGCGACTTGGGGTTAGGTACCGGCAGGGCGACTTGGTGTTAGGTACCGGCAGGGGGACTTGGGGTTAGGTACCGGCAGGGGGACTTGGGGTTAGGTACCGGCAGGGGGACTTGGGGTTAGGTACCGGCAGGGGACTTGGGGTTAGGTACCGGCAGGGGGACTTGGGGTTACGTACCGGCAGGGGGACTTGGGGTTAGGTTTGGGTACCGGCAGGGGGACTTGGTTAGGTTTGGGTACCGACAGGGGGACTTGGGGTTAGGTACCGGCAGGGGGACTTTGGGGTGGGGTAGCGGCAGGGGAACGTGGGTTAGGGTTGGGTACTGGCAGGGGGACTTGGGGTTGGGTACCAGCAGGGGGACTTGGGGTTAGGGTTGGGTACCGGCAGGGGGACTTTGGGTTAGGGTTGGGTACCGGCAGGGGGACTTGGGGTTAGGTTTGGGTACCGGCAGGGCAACTTGGGGTTAGGTACCGGCAGGGCGACTTGGTGTTAGGTACCGGCAGGGGGACTTGGGGTTAGGTACCGGCAGGGGGACTTGGGGTTAGGTACCGGCAGGGGGACTTGGGGTTAGGTACCGGCAGGGGGACTTGGGGTTAGGTACCGGCAGGGGGACTTGGGGTTACGTACCGGCAGGGGGACTTGGGGTTAGGTACCGGCAGGGGTTAGGCTGACTGTCGTCTTCCTCCTGTAGATTGTCTGGTACCGGCAGGGGGACTTGGATCCGAAGTTCAGGAAGTTAATCTACTACATGCTGGCCTCCATCATGCTGCTGTGTCTCTGTGCTAACCTGTACTACCACGATGTGGGCAGAGGGACGTGAGACTGGACATGCCTTACTCACCCTTACTGCCACACACCGTCCCTGACTGGACTAGTGGAACCAGTTCTACCAGGAAGATGATGGACCTGCCCAGAACCAGTTCCGGTGGGGGGGCCCACATTCCACACAGGCACAAGGAGGACAGACAGTTTCCAGACAAGTGACTGTCCACCAATCGTAGTCAAGTGACTGTTTCTATTCCACAGATCATCTGACCACTCAGCTCTGCACAGCTTCACTTTAGGATTATTCAGACCATTTGTTGCTTTTTTATTTAGTATTTTATGCAATAAATAATCATATCCTGTCTGGCCTGTGAGTTGTTGTCCTGCACCTCTGTCATAAGCTTTGTTGATAGCTGGCATCTCCTGTGTCTTCTTCTTGGCCACATTCTGATTGTCCCACATTTTCAGAAAAGTGTCTCCACATGGTATTAAAATGTTTCTTATCCACTGTCTACGCATTGTGACCAGATTTCCTGATCCCTCCTTGTGTGCAAGTTATTTGACAGATGATTTATTTTACTTTGGCTGCGTTTAGTCAGCCTAATTCTGATGTTTTACCCAGGTATTGGCAAAAGAGCTGCTCTGATTGGTTAAAAGATGAGACTTGTGCTGCCTGTGCACCTGACTACCTCCGGAGGAGGTCAGTAGCCCTCCCAGTGATGTTTCAGGCCTCTGGTAGCCCTCCCAGTGATGTCTCATGCCTCAGGTAGCCCTCCCAGTGATGTTTCATGCCTCAGGTAGCCCTCCCAGTGATGTCTCATGCCTCTGGTAGCCCTCCCAGTGATGTTTCATGCCTCTGGTAGCCCTCCCAGTGATGTTTCATGCCTCTGGTAGCCCTCCCAGTGATGTTTCAGGCCTCTGGTAGCCCTCCCAGTGATGTCTCATGCCTCAGGTAGCCCTCCCAGTAATGTCTCATGCCTCTGGTAGCCCTCCCAGTGATGTTTCATGCCTCAGGTAGCCCTCCCAGTGATGTCTCATGCCTCTGGTAGCCCTCTCAGTGATGTTTCATGCCTAAGGTAGCCCTCCCAGTGATGTCTCATGCCTCAGGTAGCCCTCCCAGTGATGTTTCATGCCTCTGGTAGCCCGTGAAAACCGCAATAATTTGCCATATTCTAATAATACTCCTGTTCCAAGCTATCGCTACGGTCTTGTGAAACTTCCTTACATGTAACTTGCAACAATTTCAAAGATTTACAGTTATATGAACTCTAAGAAAGTCAGTCAATGGAAATAAATTAATCAGGACCTAATCTATGGATTTCACTTGACTGGGAATACAGATATGCATCTGTTGGTCACAGGTACCTTACAAAAACAAAACAGAAAAGCAGGGGCGTGGATCAGAGAACCAGTCAGTATCTGGTGTGACCACCATTTGCCTCAAGCAGCGCGACACATCTCCTTCACATAGAGTTGATCAGGCTGTTGATTGTGGAATGTGGTCCCACTCCTCTTCAATGACTGTGTGAAGTTCCTGGATATTGGCAGGAACTGGAACGCGTCGTCGTACACGTCGATCCACAGCATCCAAACATACTCAAAGGGTGACGTGTCTGGTGAGAATGGAAGAACTGGGACATTTTCAGCTTCCAGTAATTGTGTTCAGATCCTTGCAGCATGGGGCCGTGCTTTATCATGCTGAAACATGAGGTGATGATGGTGGATGAATGGCACAACAATGGGCCTCAGGGTCTCCCCATGGTATCTCTGTTCATTCAAATTGCCATCAATAAAATGCAATGGTGTTCGTTGTCCGTAACTTATGCCTGCCCATACCATAACCCCACTGCCACCATGGGGCACTCTGTTCACAACGTTGACATCAGCAAACCACACGACACCTGCAGTTCTGAGGCAGGTTGGATGTACTGCCAAATTCTCTACAATGACTTATGGTAAGGAAATTAACATCACATTTTCTGGCAACAGCTTTGGTGGACATTTTTGCAGTCAGCATGCCAATTGTACACTCCCTCAACTTGAGACCTCTGTGGCATTGAGTTGTGACAACTGTACACTTTAGAGTTGCCTTTTATTGTCCCCAGCACAAGGTGCACATGTGTAATGATCATGCTGTTTAATCATCTATTTGATATGCCACATAGTTGACCCACCCCCCTCTTCAGAGGACAAATATATGGTGTTTTTACACCTTTAGCGTACATCGTACTTTTATATAAAGCAATCACACAACATAATACATTACCAAACGTCACCTCTAATCCCACCTCTCAACCCATCCCACCTCTCAGCCACTCTCAGCCCATCCCACCTCTCAGCCACTCTCAGCCCATCCCACCCCTCAGCCCATCCCACCTCTCAGCCACTCTCAGCCCATCCCACCCCTCAGCCCATCCCACCCCTCAGCCACTCTCAGCCCATCCCACCTCTCAGCCACTCTCAGCCCATCCCACCTCTCAGCCACTCTCAGCCCATCCCACCCCTCAGCCCATCCCACCTCTCAGCCACTCACAGACTGATCCACCGTGAGCAGAGTGCATGCAGAGGGAGTGAGTGACAGAGAGGAGCAGCTAATAGATTTACTAAACGGTGGAAGTTATTTCTGGCTTCCATCTTTACATTTGGCAGAAGCAATTAGGCCTTGGTAGGGCCTGAATGTTGCAGGCCTGGGTAGGGCAGGTCCTGAATGTTGCAGGCCTGGGTAGGGCAAGTCCTGAATGTTGCAGGCCTGGGTAGGGTAGGTCCTGAATGTTGCAGGCCTGGGTAGGGTAGGGCCTGAATGTTGCAGGCCTGGGTAGGGCAGGTCCTGAATGTTGCAGGCCTGGGTAGGGCAGGTCCTGAATGTTGCAGGCCTGGGTAGGGCAGGTCCTGAATGTTGCAGGCCTGGGTAGGGTAGGTCCTGAATGTTGCAGGCCTGGGTAGGGCAGGTCCTGAATGTTGCAGGCCTGGGTAGGGTAGGTCCTGAATGTTGCAGGCCTGGGTAGGGTAGGTCCTGAATGTTGCAGGCCTGGGTAGGGCAGGTCCTGAATGTTGCAGGCCTGGGTAGGGCAGGTCCTGAATGTTGCAGGCCTGGGTAGGGTAGGGCCTGAATGTTGCAGGCCTGGGTAGGGTAGGTCCTGAATGTTGCAGGCCTGGGTAGGGCCTGAATGTTGCAGGCCTGGGTAGGGCAGGTCCTGAATGTTGCAGGCCTGGGTAGGGCCTGAATGTTGCAGGCCTGGGTAGGGCAGGTCCTGAATGTTGCAGGCCTGGGTAGGGAAGGTCCTGAATGTTGCAGGCCTGGGTAGGGTAGGTCCTGAATGTTGCAGGCCTGGGTAGGGCAGGTCCTGAATGTTGCAGGCCTGGGTAGGGCAGGTCCTGAATGTTGCAGGCCTGGGTAGGGAAGGTCCTGAATGTTGCAGGCCTGGGTAGGGTAGGGCCTGAATGTTGCAGGCCTGGGTAGGGAAGGTCCTGAATGTTGCAGGCCTGGGTAGGGTAGGTCCTGAATGTTGCAGGCCTGGGTAGGGCAGGGCCTGAATGTTGCAGGCCTGGGTAGGGCAGGGCCTGAATGTTGCAGGCCTGGGTAGGGCAGGGCCTGAATGTTGCAGGCCTGGGTAGGGCAGGGCCTGAATGTTGCAGGCCTGGGTAGGGTAGGTCCTGAATGTTGCAGGCCTGGGTAGGGTAGGGCCTGAATGTTGCAGGCCTGGGTAGGGTAGGGCCTGAATGTTGCAGGCCTGGGTAGGGCCTGAATGTTGCAGGCCTGGGTAGGGTAGGGCCTGAATGTTGCAGGCCTGGGTAGGGCAGGTCCTGAATGTTGCAGGCCTGGGTAGGGCAGGGCCTGAATGTTGCAGGCCTGGGTAGGGCAGGGCCTGAATGTTGCAGGCCTGGGTAGGGTAGGGCCTGAATGTTGCAGGCCTGGGTAGGAATACCCTTCACAATATTGGTAAACCCAGGTCAATGTAAACCTGCCAACACCTGTCTCAAAATGTTAAATCAGAATGTGGACAAGATCAGGACAAAGGAGCAGGTATAACCGGGGATAAAGTGTCGGACGATCGTCAGGCAGTACTAAAACACACCAGAGTAGCAACTGTGGGAGTTTTTATTACACATAAATAAACTAAATGCAGATATAATTCACAGTGTCAGATGAATGAGAATCTGTCCTGTTCTTTGTGTGGTCAGTAGGCAGACGGTTCCAACAGAAACACTGGGACCTACAAACTGTAGGATGCTGTTCTGAGGCGGAGCAACCAGAGAATCTACAACGACACTGGACAAAACATTAAGAACACTATCCATGACAGACTGACCAGGTGATAGGATCCCTTATTAAATCCCATTCAGAGTAGATGAAGGAGAGGAGACAGGTTAAATCCACTTCAGAGTAGATGAAGGGGAGGAGACAGGTTAAATCCACTTCAGAGTAGATGAAGGAGAGGAGACAGGTTAAATCCACTTCAGAGTAGATGAAGGAGAGGAGACAGGTTAAATCCACTTCA
The DNA here is from genome assembly GCF_013265735.2 of Oncorhynchus mykiss. Lineage (NCBI taxonomy): Eukaryota > Metazoa > Chordata > Actinopteri > Salmoniformes > Salmonidae > Oncorhynchus > Oncorhynchus mykiss. The sequence continues at coordinate 580,410 of NW_023493674.1, read as the reverse complement.
GAGTAGATGAAGGAGAGGAGACAGCTTAAATCCACTTCAGAGTAGATGAAGGAGAGGAGACAGGTTAAATAAGGATTTTATAGCCTTCTGACATGGGGTTGCAACTCAATATTAGGAAGTTCTTTGTCCACTCAGTGTATATCTGTGGCTCTGGCTGCAGTCTTTATAATGGACCGTTTGGAAAAGCCGTTCTGCAACACACTCTCTCTCTCTCTCACACACACGGTCAGGCCGGCCCCCACAGGAGCCCACAATGACATCATAGTCTCACCTCTGACCCAAGAGAACTTCTTCTTGGTTGGGGTTTGATGGCGGTGTACATACCAGTATTACTGCCATACCCAAGAAAACATTTAAAGGGGAGGGGCTTAATGGCCAACTCAGCCAATCAGAAATAATGTCCAAAATTATGACATGTCCACTCTGCTGTTTGATGGGCTCCATCAGTGATGATGTCATCCAGGTCAGTCAGAGCCATCCTGGTTCTCCAGGATCAGATCTGAAGGAGAGAAGAAGAGGAGGATGAGAGAGAGAGAGAGAGTGTGAGAGTGTGAGTGAGTGAGTGTGAGTGTACCTGTCAGTGTGCTGCTGACATTTGTAGGAGAAACGATAAGCACCGCCCCCTTCACTATCCCAGAATCCACCGCCTGCTCCTGAGAGGGAGAGTCCAGGACCTTGGCAGTAAAGCTGTCTGTCATTGGCTCCGGAGTCTCGGTGGCTCCGCCTTGTGAGGAACCAATCAGGAAGTTCTGCTCTGGCTCCTCCCCCTGCATCTCCACAACCAGCTGTGATTGGCAAAGAGGCTCTGGAGAGCTGTGGTCAGAGGTGACCGTCTGAATGATGACGCTGTCATTGGAACAAAGACCCTCCGTCTGACAACAAAAAAACATGCTGCACTCAAAGTCAGATAATAATTAGTTTCTATGGGTGTGAACATTATTTTTAACAATATTACTAAGGACTAGTTCACCAGGGGTATATTACTAACTAAGGACTAGTTCACCAGGGGTATATTACTAACTAAGGACTAGTTCACCAGGGGTATATTACTAAGGACTAGTTCACCAGGGGTATATTACTAACTAAGGACTAGTTCACCAGGGGTATAGTACTAACTAAGGACTAGTTCACCAGGGGTATATTACTAACTAAAGACTAGTTCACCAGGGGTATATTACTAACTAAGGACTAGTTCACCAGGGGTATATTACTAACTAAGGACTAGTTCACCAGGGGTATATTACTAACTAAGGACTAGTTCACCAGGGGTATATTACTAACTAAGGACTAGTTCACCAGGGGTATATTACTAAGGACTAGTTCACCAGGGGTATATTACTAACTAAGGACTAGTTCACCAGGGGTATATTACTAACTAAGGACTAGTTCACCAGGGGTATATTACTAACTAAGGACTAGTTCACCAGGGGTATATTACTAACTAAGGACTAGTTCACCAGGGGTATATTACTAACTAAGGACTAGTTCACCAGGGGTATAGTACTAACTAAGGACTAGTTCACCAGGGGTATATTACTAACTAAGGACTAGTTCACCAGGGGTATATTACTAACTAAGGACTAGTTCACCAGGGGTATATTACTAACTAAGGACTAGTTCACCAGGGGTATATTACTAACTAAGGACTAGTTCACCAGGGGTATATTACTAACTAAGGACTAGTTCACCAGGGGTATATTACTAACTGAGGACTAGTTCAACAGGGGTATAGTACTAACTAAGGACTAGTTCACCAGGGGTATATTACTAACTAAGGACTAGTTCACCAGGGGTATAGTACTAACTAAGGACTAGTTCACCAGGGGTATATTACTAACTAAGGACTAGTTCACCAGGGGTATATTACTAACTAAGGACTAGTTCACCAGGGGTATATTACTAAGGACTAGTTCACCAGGGGTATATTACTAAGGACTAGTTCACCAGGGGGATATTACTAATGACTAGTTCACCAGGGGTATATTACTAATGACTAGTTCACCAGGAGTATATTACTAACTAAGGACTAGTTCACCAGGGGTATATTACTAACTAAGGACTAGTTCACCAGGGCTATATTACTAACTAAGGACTAGTTCACCAGGGGTATATTACTAACTAAGGACTAGTTCACCAGGGGTATATTACTAACTAAGGACTAGTTCACCAGGGGTATATTACTAACTAAGGACTAGTTCACCAGGGGTATATTACTAACTAAGGACTAGTTCACCAGGGGTATGTTACTAACTAAGGACTAGTTCACCAGGGGTATATTACTAACTAAGGACTAGTTCACCAGGGGTATGTTACTAACTAAGGACTAGTTCTCCAGGGATATATTACTAAGGATTAGTTCACCAGGGGTATATTACTAACCAAGGACTAGTTCACCAGGGGTATATTACTAACTAAGGACTAGTTCACCAGGGGTATATTACTAAGGATTAGTTCACCAGGGGTATATTACTAACCAAGGACTAGTTCACCAGGGGTATATTACTAACTAAGGACTAGTTCACCAGGGGTATAGTACTAACTAAGAGAGAGTGAACGTTATTTATCATAATATTACTGAGAGACTGAACGTTATTTATAATAATATAACTGAGAGACTGAACGTTATTTATAATAATATTACTGAGAGACTGAACGTTATTTATAATAATATAACTGAGAGACTGAACGTTATTTATAATAATATTACTGAGAGACTGAACGTTATTTATAATAATCGGTCACAAGTGTTTCTCTAAAAGCTGTCTGGGTTTAAATATCTTCTATTGTACAGAAAGCTGAATCAATTACTAGATTACTTCCTGTTACGTTCCCCAGCAAGAAAAACTCTAATTGTCGCTCAAACAGGGGAATGAACTAAATGTCACTGACAACCAAACCTAAACCAGTGGGGTTTTAGGAGGGGTTCTGAAAGACAATCATGGGGATGTCCACTGAAAGTTGACCCATTCTGTAAATGTGGCTCCATCCCTAACACTCACCGAGAGGCTGTGTAGGATGATGTGTTCTGGGGACGAGGGGGACGAGCTAGCCGTCAGTGTGACGGTGGGATTGCTGGAAAGGCTGAGCGGCAGGCTCTGATTGGCTGCTGTCTGAAGGAAGTATGTCCCTGGAGTCCCTGTAGGGTGCAGGTGGAAAGACTACACACACACACACAGTGATTGTTGTGATAGCATAGTGAGATTAAAAGAGGATTACATCAACATTGTGTCTACAAGGTAATATTATGGTCTAATCCAACTCACAGGTAGGATCTGTAAGGTCTGCAGAGCAGCAGTGTTGAGGGTGATGGTCTCTGTGTCACTGGCACCAGCACTGTCTGAGGCTGATAGAGACACCAGTCAGTACACACACACCCACACACCCACTCACACACACCAGCACTGTCTGAGGCTGATAGAGACACCAGTCACTACACACACGCACACTTACTTCCCCTCCCCTGTACTGACCCAGGTGTGTGATCTGCAGGGGGATCTGCAGTGCTGTGACGGGCCGGGGGGGGGAGCTACAGCACTCCTCCAATCGCGTGACTCGGATCTGCAGGGAAGGGCTACCTGGCCCAGTGCCCGCCCCTAACGGCACCTGAGTCTCCATCAACTCCTGAAGACCCTTCAGTAACACTACACACAAACACACAGTATTATCTGCAGTAGTAACACTATCACTAGTTTGTAAACATGTATGATTTAAACATGTTGCTGATACTGGATATGAGAGGTCAGGGGTGAGGAGAGGTAAGGGTCAGAGATGAGGTGAGGAGTGATGAGAGTTAAGGGTCAGAGAACAGGAGGGAGAAGTAAGAATCAGAGGTCAGGAGTGAGAGGTAGGGGTCAGGAGAGGGTCAGATGAGTTGGTAGGGGTCAGGAGTGAGATCTAAGGGTCAGGGGTCAGGAGAGGTAAGGGTCAGAGGTGAGGAGAGGTAAGCGTCAGGGGTTAGAGGTGAGGAGAGGTAAGCGTCAGGGGTGAGGAGAGGTCGGGTCAGAGGTGAGGAGAGGTAAGGGTCAGAGGTGAGGAGAGGTAAGGGTCAGCTGTCAGAGGTGAGGAATGATGAGAGGTAAGGGTCAGGGGTCAGAGGAGAGGTCAGAGTAAGGGGTTAGAAGTGAGGAGTGATGAGAGATAAGGGTCAGAGGTGAGGAAAGGTAAGGGTCGGGTCAGAGGTGAGAAAAGATGAGGTAAGGGTCAGAGGTGAGGCCCAGGGGTGTTACCGTGGAAGGGCAGTTCCTTGTGATTGGCTACTTGTCTCTTGATGCTCCACCACTTAGATCTGAGCCACTGAGGAGAGCGAACACTGCTCCACCCCCCTGCTAGCTCCTCCCACTTTAACTCATTCTCATCATCCACATCCAACTCCACTATCCTGCACACACACACACACACACACACGGAGAGAGAGTAAGCCAGAAGAAGTAGACACCAGATAAAGGTACTTTCATCAATAAAGCTGGTTTGAATTCTGCTTTCTAATAAATGTAATTACCCACCCAGAACCCCACCACCTAGACCCCCACCACCCAGAACCCCACCACCCAGATACACCCCACCCAGATACCCACCACCCAGATACCCAACCCCCACCACCCAAATACCAACCACCCAAATACCAACCACCCAGATACCAGACCCCCACCACCCAGACCCCCACCACCCAGACACCCACCACCCAGACACCCAACCCCCACCACCCAGACCCCCACCACCCAGACACCCACCATCCACCACCCAGACCCCTCCCTACCTGTGTACTAAGCTGAGATCCTGGTCTTTGGTCCACTCCGTCCCTCCACTCTGTTTCCAGTTGAGGTAGTTGAGCCATTTAGAGCGACACTGTTTCTCCGACCGCGTTCCCACCAGATCAGCTACAGCCGCCCACGACACCCCGCCCGTCACCGCACGGCCCGGACACACACCCGCCAGGGCATAGACACTGTCCGATAGACGCCTCTCCTCCTCCTCACTCCACTTCCCTACACACACAGACAACTGTAAGTCCCGCTTCCTAAAGCATAAACCCTCCAGGAGAAAGTATCTGACCTGCTTCCTAAAGCATAAACCCTCCAGGAGAAAGTGTCTGACCTGCTTCCTAAAGCATAAACCCTCCAGGATAAAGTATCTGAACTGCTTCCTAAAGCATAAACCCTCCAGGATAAAGTGTCTGACCTGCTTCCTAAAGCATAAACCCTCCAGGATAAAGTGTCTGACCTGCTTCCTAAAGCATAAACCCTCCAGGATAAAGTATCTGACCTGCTTCCTAAAGCATTAACCCTCCAGGATAAAGTATCTGACCTGCTTCCTAAAGCATAAACCCTCCAGGATAAAGTATCTGACCTGCTTCCTAAAGCATAAACCCTCCAGGATAAAGTGTCTGACCTGCTTCCTAAAGCATAAACCCTCCAGGATAAAGTATCTGACCTGCTTCCTAAAGCATAAACCCTCCAGGATAAAGTATCTGACCTGTGTTGCAGGTGTCCTTCATTAGTCGGCAGCGGTCTTTAACAGACGAGGCGCTGCGGCCCAGAGCAGCTCCTATGGTGGCCCAGTCATTACCATGCTTCTGTCTCAGCCTAAACACATCACATCCTCAGACTGCAGCACATATGGACTGGAGACACATTTAGAGGAGGAAGTGATGTCATACTCACTCTTTCAGCTTGTTGATCTCCTCAGGAGAGTACCTTTACAACGACAACAGCAACAACAACAACATCAGCTCACACACACCAACCCACCAAAACTCTGTGTGTGTGGAGGGAGGGTTTGCTATGATGTGTGTGTGTGGAGGGAGGGGTTGCTATGATGTGTGTGTGTGGAGGGAGGGGTTGCTATGATGTGTGTGTGTGGAGGGAGGGGTTGCTATGATGTGTGTGTGTGGAGGGAGGGGTTGCTATGATGTGTGTGTGTGGATGGAGGGGTTGCTATGATGTGTGTGTGGGGGGAGGGGTTGCTATGATGTGTGTGTGTGGAGGGAGGGGTTGCTATGATGTGTGTGTGTGGAGGGAGGGGTTGCTATGATGTGTGTGTGTGGAGGGAGGGGTTGCTATGATGTGTGTGTGTGGAGGGAGGGGTTGCTATGATGTGTGTGTGTGTGGAGGGAGGGGTTGCTATGATGTGTGTGTGTGGAGGGAGGGGTTGCTATGATGTGTGTGTGTGGAGGGAGGGGTTGATAAGATGGTGTGTGTGGGGGAGAGGTTGATATGATGGTGTGTGTGGGGGAGGGGTTGATATGATGGTGTGTGTGGGGGAGGGGTTGATATGATGGTGTGTGGGGGTAGGGGTTGATATGATGGTGTGTGGGGGGGGGGTTGATATGATGGTGTGTGTGGGGGGGGGTTGATATGATGGTGTGTGTGGGGGAGGGGTTGATATGATGGTGTGTGGGGGGGGGGGTTGATATGATGGTGTGTGGGGGGGGGGGTTGATATGACGGTGTGTGGGGGGAGGGGTTGCTATGATGGTGTGTGTGGGGGAGGGGTTGATATGATGGTGTGTGGGTGGGGGGGAGGAGGTATGACGGTGTGTGGGTGGGGGGAGGAGGTATGACGGTGTGTGTGGGGGGAAGGGTTGCTATGACGGTGTGTGTGGGGGGGGGTTGCTATGACGGTGTGTGTGGGGGGAGGGGTTGCTATGACAGTGTGTGTGGGGGGAGGGGTTGCTATGACGGTGTGTGTGGGGGGAGGGGTTGCTATGACGATGTGTGTGGGGGGAGGGGTTGCTATGACGGTGTGTGTGGGGGGAGGGGTTGATATGATGGTGTGTGTGGAGGGAGGGGTTGCTATGACGGTGTGTGTGGGGGGAGGGGTTGCTATGACGGGTTGCTATGGCGGTGTGTGTGGGGGGAGGGGTTGCTATGACGGTGTGTGTGGGGGGAGGGGTTGCTATGACGTGTGTGTGTGGGGGGAGGGGTTGCTATGACGGTGTGTGTGGGGGGAGGGGTTGATATGATGGTGTGTGTGGGGGGAGGGGTTGATATGATGGTGTGTGGGTGGGGGGGAGGGGTTGATATGATGGTGTGTGTGGGGGGAGGGGTTGATATGATGGTGTGTGTGGGGGAGGGGTTGATATGATGGTGTGTGGGGGAGGGGTTGATATGATGGTGTGTGGGGGAGGGGTTGATATGATGGTGTGTGTGGGGGAGGGGTTGATATGATGGTGTGTGTGGGGGAGGGGTTGATATGATGGTGTGTGTGGGGGAGGGGTTGATATGATGGTGTGTGGGGGAGGGGTTGATATGATGGTGTGTGGGGGAGGGGTTGATATGATGGTGTGTGGGGGGAGGGGTTGATATGATGGTGTGTGGGGGGAGGGGTTGATATGATGGTGTGTGGGGGGAGGGGTTGATATGATGGTGTGTGGGGGGAGGGGTTGATATGATGGTGTGTGGGGGGAGGGGTTGATATGATGGTGTGTGTGGGGGAGGGGTTGATATGATGGTGTGTGGGGGGAGGGGTTGATATGATGGTGTGTGGGGGGAGGGGTTGATATGATGGTGTGTGGGGGGAGGGGTTGATATGATGGTGTGTGTGGGGGAGGGGTTGATATGATGGTGTGTGGGGGAGGGGTTGATATGATGGTGTGTGGGGGAGGGGTTGATATGATGGTGTGTGGGGGAGGGGTTGATATGATGGTGTGTGGGGGAGGGGTTGATATGATGGTGTGTGGGTGTGGGGGAGGGGTTGATATGATGGTGTGTGGGTGTGGGGGAGGGGTTGATATGATGGTGTGTGTGGGGGGAGGGGTTGATATGATGGTGTGTGTGGGGGGAGGGGTATGATGATGTGGGGGGGGGGGTGGGTGACTGACGATGTGGGGGGGGTGTGATGATGTGGGGGGGTGTGTGGGTGAATGATGTGGTGGGGGGTATGATGATGTGGGGGTGAATGATGATGTGGGGGTGAATGATGATGTGTGGGGTGGTATGATGATGTATAGGGGGGTATGATGATGTGTGGGTGAATGATGATGTGGGGGGGTCTGATGATGTGGGGGGGGCTATGATGTGTGGGGGGGCTATGATGATGAGTGGGGTGGTATGATGATGTGTGGGGTGGTATGATGATGTGGGGGTCTATGATGATGCGGGGGGGGCTATGATGATGTGGGGGGGGCTATGATGATGTGTGGGGTGGGGCTATGATGATGTGTGGGGTGGTATGATGATGTGTGGGGTGGTATGATGATGTGGGGGTCTATGATGATGCGGGGGGGGCAATGATGATGTGGGGGGGCTATGATGATGCGGGGGGGGGCTATGATGATGTGTGGGGTGGGGCTATGATGATGTGTGGGGTGGTATGATGATGTGTGGGGTGGTATGATGATGTGGGGGTCTATGATGATGCGGGGGGGGCAATGATGATGTGGGGGGGCTATGATGATGCGGGGGGGGGCTATGATGATGTGTGGGGTGGGGCTATGATGATGCGGGGGGGGGCTATGATGATGTGTGGGGTGGGGCTATGATGATGTGGGGGGGCTATGATGATGTGGGGGGGCTATGATGATGTGTGGGGTGGGGCTATGATGATGTGTGGGGTGGGGCTATGATGATGTGGGGGGGGCTATGATGATGTGGGGGGGCTATAATGATGCGGGGGGGCTATGATGATGCGGGGGGGCTATGATGATGTGTGGGGGCTATGATGATGTGTGGGGTGGTATGATGATGTGTGGGGTGGGGCTATGATGATGTGTGGGGTGGGGCTATGATGATGCGGGGGGGAAATGATGATGTGTGGGGGGCTATGATGATGTGTGGGGTGGGGCTATGATGATGCGGGGGGGGGCTATGATGATGTGTGGGGGGGTATGATGATGTGTGGGGTGGGGCTATGATGATGTGTGGGGTGGTATGATGATGTGTGGGGTGGGGCTATGATGATGTGTGGGGTGGTGCTATGATGATGTGTGGGGTGGGGCTATGATGATGTGTGGGGTGGGGCTATGATGATGTGTGGGGTGGGGCTATGATGATGTGTGGGGGGGCTATGATGATGCGGGGGGGCTATGATGATGCGGGGGGGGCTATGATGATGTGTGGGGTGGTATGATGATGTGTGGGGTGGTATGATGATGTGTGGGGTGGTATGATGATGTGTGGGGGGGTATGATGATGTGGGGGGGTATGATGATGTGTGGGGTGGGGCTATGATGATGTGTGGGGTGGTATGATGATGTGTGGGGGGGCTATGATGATGCGGGGGGGAAATGATGATGCGGGGGGGGAAATGATGATGCGGGGGGGCTATGATGATGCGGGGGGGGCTATGATGATGTCTGGGGTGGGGCTATGATGATGTGTGGGGTGGCATGATGATGTGTGGGGTGGGGCTATGATGATGTGTGGGGTGGTATGATGATGTGTGGGGTGGTATGATGATGTGTGGGGTGGGGCTATGATGATGTGTGGGGGGGCTATGATGATGTGTGGGGGGGCTATGATGATGCGGGGGGGACTATGATGATGTGTGGGGTGGTATGATGATGTGTGGGGTGGGGCTATGATGATGTGTGGGGGGGCTATGATGATGTGTGGGGGGGTATGATGATGTGTGGGGGGGTATGATGATGTGTGGGGGGGTATGATGATGTGTGGGGTGGGGCTATGATGATGCGGGGGGGGCTATGATGATGTGTGGGGTGGGGCTATGATGATGTGTGGGGGGGCTATGATGATGCGGGGGGGGCAATGATGATGCGGGGGGGGGGGGGCTATGATGATGCGGGAGGGGCTATGATGATGCGGGAGGGGCTATGATGATGCGGGAGGGGCTATGATGATGCGGGAGGGGCTAGGATGATGCGGGGGGGTAGGATGAAGCGGGGGGGTAGGATGATGCGGGGGGGGTATGATGATGTGGGGGTATGATGATGTGGGGGTGCTATGATGATGTGTGTGTGTGGGGTGGGGGGGAGTACTGACTTGCCCACATGGTTGCGGTTATCGTACATGCGGAGGACTCGTCGGTAGACGGCGAACAGCGGTCGGTTCAGACCCCAGGCCACGCTGCGGTAGAAATCCTTACGCTCCTCCTTAGACATCTCAAAGATGATCTCAGCTGGGTCCTCCATTCCCCGACCCTGCACACACACAAAGTAGTACAGACTCCCTAACACAAGTCACCTGGTGGGAACTCTTACCGTGTGTGTGTGTGTGTGTGTGTGTGCGTGTGTACCTTCACATATTGTTGGATGTTGCTCATCAGGAGGTCAATCTCCTCTTTAGACCACATGCCTTGTTTCCACTTATGACCTGCAGACAAACAACCAATCACAGCCTCTGTTAGCCCACTGACCAATCACAGCCTGCGTAAACCCACAGATATATGTAGCAAGCTCCATGTGCATTGTATGTACACCTTTGTTAACCAGTGTGTCTTTATCCTCCTTGGTGGTGAACCAGGCCTGGCTGACAGGAGATATCTCTTCACTGTTCTGAGGATCCTCACTCTGCAAGATCTACACACACACAGTAAAGAAAAATTAAGAGGACGGGAGGGGAGAGAGAATGAAAGGAGAGAGGAGAAGAGGAGAGGAGAGAGAATGAAAGGAGAGAGGAGAAGATGAGAGGAGAAGAGAAAGAGAGGAGAGAGAATGAAAGGAGAGAGGAGAAGATGAGGAGAAGAGAAAGAGAGGAGAGAGAATGAAAGGAGAGAGGAGAAGATGAGAGGAGAAGAGAAAGAGAGGAGAGAGAATGAAAGGAGAGAGGAGAAGATGAGAGGAGAAGAGAAAGAGAGGAGAGAGAATGAAAGGAGAGAGGAGAAGAGGAGAGGAGAAGAGAAAGAGAGGAGAGAGAATGAAAGGAGAGAGGAGAAGATGAGAGGAGAAGAGAAAGAGGAGAGAGAATGAAAGGAGAGAGGAGAAGAGGAGAGGAGAAGAGGAGAGGAGAGAGAATGAAAGGAGGAGAGGGAATGAGGAGGAGAGGAGAGAGAATGAGAAGAGGAGAGAGAATCAGAGGAGAAGAGAGGAAGAGGAGAGAATGAGAGAATGAGAGGAGAGAAAGAGGTCGTGGGAGGGGTTTGTCAGGTACCTGTATGTGGGCCACCCCCTCTTCTGTAATGTCACTGTCGTCGGTGGCGGTCATAGTCACCTCGAAGCTCTCGTCTCCCTCTGACACAGAAACAATGACTTATCAATGACCCAAGACCAGCTCAGTTCATCCCTTCCATTATGACAATGAGTCATCCTAATGCTGCATCAAATGTACATGGTCCTAGGGGCATTGGCAGATACAATGTAAGTAACTTAAATTATGTCCCCTTAATTGCCCTGAATGCCTCAGGTTATCAGTCAACCCACCAGGGTATTTACAAACAGCATAGGAATTAAATAATCAATATGTACTGATCATCTCTTTACTAATGCTGCAGAAACTTGTTTTAAAGCAGTATCCAAATCCATAGGATGTAGTGATCACAATATAATAGCCATATCTAGGAAAACCAAAGTTCCAAAGGCTGGACCTAATATAGGGTTCAAAAGGTCATACAAGAAGTTTTGTAGTGATTCATATGTTGATAATGTAAAGATTATTTGCCGGTCTGTGTTGTGTAATGAGGAGCAACCAGAAGCTGCTGGTCTGTGGTGTGTAATGAGGAGCAACCAGAAGCTGCTGGTCTGTGGTGTGTAATGAGGAGCAACCAGAAGCTGCTGGTCTGTGGTGTGTAATGAGGAGCAACCAGACGCTGCTGGTCTGTGGTGTGTAATGAGGAGCAACCAGAAGCTGCTGGTCTGTGGTGTGTAATGAGGAGCAACCAGACGCTGCTGGTCTGTGGTGTGTAATGAGGAGCAACCAGACGCTGCTGGTCTGTGGTGTGTAATGAGGAGCAACCAGACGCTGCACTTGACACATTTATGTAATTGCTTATTCTAGTTACTAATAAGCATGAACCCATTAAGAAAATTACTGTAAAAACTGTTAAATCCCTGCTGATTGATGAGGAATTAAAAAATGGTATGGTTGAGAGGGATGAGGCAAAAGGAATGACAAATAAGTCTGGCAGCCCAACTGATTGGCAAACGTACTGCAAATTAAGAAATCATGTGACTAAACTAAATAAAAATAAACTATACTATGAAACAAAAATGTATTTACATAAAGAATGATAGTAAAAAGCTTTGGAGCATCTTAAATTACATTTTGGGAACAAAAGCCAACTCGGCTCCATCATTCATTGAATCAGATGGCTCATTCATCACAAAGCCCACTGATATTGCCAACTACTTTAATGACTTTTTCATTGGCAAGATTAGCAAATTTAGAGATGACATGCCAGCAACAAACGCTGACACTACACATCCAGGTATATCGGACCAAATTATGAAAGACAAGAATTGTACTTTTGAATTCCGTTAAGTCAGTATGGAAGAAGACATTCAACAAGCACAGCACTTACACAAATGACTGATGATTGGCTGATAGAAATTGATGATAAAATGATTGTGGGGGCTGTCTTGTTAGACTTCAGTGCAGATTTGGACATGATTGATCATAGTCTGCTGCTGGAAAGATGTGTGTTATGGTTTTACACCCCCTGCTATAATGTGGATAAAAAGTTACCTGTCTAACAGAACACAGAGGGTGTTCTTTAATGGAAGCCTCTCCAACATAATCCAGGTAACAGAACACAGAGGGTGTTCTCTAATGGAATCCTCTCCAACATAATCCAGGTAACAGAACACAGAGGGTGTTCTAGAATGGAAGCCTCTCCAACATAATCCAGGTAACAGAACACAGAGGGTGTTCTAGAATGGAAGCCTCTCCAACATAATCCAGGTAGAATCAGGCATTCTCCAGGGCAGCTGTTTAGGACCCTTACTGTTTTCAATGTTTACTAACGACACGCCATTGACTTTGAGTAAAGCCAGTGTCTCTGTTTTCGGGTTGACTCAACACTATACATGTCAGCTACTACAGCGACTGAAATGACTGCAACACTCAACAAAGAGCTGCAGTTAGTTTCAGAGTGGGTGGCAAGGAATAAGTTAGCCCTAAATATGTCTAAAACTAAAAGCATTGTATTTGGGACAAATCATTCACTAAACCCTAAACCTCAACTACATCTCATAATGAATAATGTGGAAATTGAGCAAGTTGAGGAGACTAAACTGCTTGGAGTAACCCTGGATTGTAAACTGTCATGGTCTAAACATATTGATACAACAGTTGCTAAGATGGGGAGAAGTCTGTCCATGATAAAGCACTGCTCTACTTTCTTAACAACACTATCAACAAGGCAGGTCCTACAGGCCCTAGTTTCTACCTTCTTAACAGCACTATCAACAAGGCAGGTCCTACAGGCCCTAGTTTCTACCTTCTTAACAGCACTATCAACAAGGCAGGTCCTACAGGCCCTAGTTTCTACCTTCTTAACAGCACTATCAACAAGGCAGGTCCTACAGGCCCTAGTTTCTACCTTCTTAACAGCATTATCAACAAGGCAGGTCCTACAGGCCCTGGTTTTGTCGCACCTTGACTACTGTTCAGTTGTATGGTCAGGTGCCACAAAAAAGGACTTAGGAACATTGCAGTTGGCACAGAACACTTGGATGTACACAGAGAGCTAATATTAATACATATGCATGTCAATCTCTCCTGGCTGAAAGTGGAGGAGAGATTGACTTCATCACTACTTGTTCGTGTAAGAGGTGTTGACAAGCTGAATGTACCAAGCTGTCTGTTTAAAATATTTGCACACAGCTTGGACACCCATGCAAACCCCACCAGTCATGCCACCAGAGCTCTCTTCACAGTCCCCAAGTCCAGAACAGACTATGGGAGGCGCACAGTACTACATAGAGTCATGACTACATGGAACTCTATTCCACAGTACTACATAGAGCCATGACTACATGGAACTCTATTCCACAGTACTACATAGAGCCATGACTACACGGAACTCTATTCCACAGTACTATATAGAGCCAAGACTACATGGAACTCTATTCCACAGTACTACATAGAGCCATGACTACATGGAACTCTATTCCACAGTACCACATAGAGTCATGACTACATGGAACTCTATTCCACAGTACCACATAGAGTCATGACTACATGATACTCTATTCCACAGTACTACATAGAGCCATGACTACATGGAACTCTATTCCACAGTACTACATAGAGCCATGACTACATGGAACTCTATTCCACAGTACTACATAGAGCCATGACTACATGGAACTCTATTCCACAGTACTACATAGAGCCATGACTACATGATACTCTATTCCACAGTACTACATAGAGCCATGACTACATGGAACTCTATTCCACAGTACTACATAGAGCCATGACTACATGGAACTCTATTCCACAGTACTACATAGAGCCATGACTACATGGAACTCTATTCCACAGTACTACATAGAGCCATGACTACATGGAACTCTATTCCACAGTACTACATAGAGCCATGACTACATGGAACTCTATTCCACAGTACTACATAGAGCCATGACTACATGGAACTCTATTCCACAGTACTACATAGAGCCATGACTACATGGAACTCTATTCCACAGTACTACATAGAGCCATGACTACATGATACTCTATTCCACAGTACTACATAGAGCCATGACTACATGGAACTCTATTCCACATCAGGTAACTGATGCAGCAGGAGAATCAGATCTAAAAAGGGGACTGTGAAGAGACACAAACAAAATGTACAGACACATGCATATGTATACAATGTGATATTGTTGTATGATGGTTTTATACATGTTGTATTGTAGATATGTAGTGGTGTAATAATGTTATACTGTTTTATCTGTAATGGAAGTGCTTTAATATGTCTGGACCCCAGGAAGAGTAGCTGCTGCCTTGGCAGGAAGTAATGGGGATCCATAATAAACCCCAGGAAGAGTAGCTGCTGCCTTGACAGGAACTAATGGGGATCCATAATAAACCCCAGGAAGAGTAGCTGCTGCCTTGACAGGAACTAATGGGGATCCATAATAAACCCCAGGAAGAGTAGCTGCTGCCTTGGCAGGAAGTAATGGGGATCCATAATAAACCCCAGGAAGAGTAGCTGCTGCCTTGGCAGGAAGTAATGGGGATCCATAATAAACCCCAGGAAGAGTAGCTGCTGCCTTGGCAGGAAGTAATGGGGAAATACAAATACACTGTAGGACATCAGTTAACCCACTGTTCCTAGACCAGTTAACCCCACTGTTCCTAGACCAGTTAACCCCACTGTTCCTAGACCAGTTGACCCACTGTTCCCAGACCAGTTAACCCACTGTTCCTAGACCAGTTAACCCACTGTTCCACTGTTCCTAGACCAGTTAACCCACTGTTCCTAGACCAGTTAACCCACTGTTCCTAGACCAGTTAACCCACTGTTCCTAGACCAGTTAACCCACTGTTCCTAGACCAGTTAACCCACTGTTCCCAGACCAGTTAACCCACTGTTCCCAGACCAGTTAACCCACTGTTCCTAGACCAGTTATCCCACTGTTCCTAGACCAGTTAACCCACTGTTCCTAGACCAGTTAACCCACTGTTCCACTGTTCCTAGACCAGTTAACCCACTGTTCCTAGACCAGTTAACCCACTGTTCCTAGACCAGTTAACCCACTGTTCCTAGACCAGTTAACCCACTGTTCCTAGACCAGTTAACCCCACTGTTCCTAGACCAGTTAACCCCACTGTTCCTAGACCAGTTAACCCACTGTTCCCAGACCAGTTAACCCACTGTTCCTAGACCAGTTAACCCACTGTTCCTAGACCAGTTAACCCACTGTTCCACTGTTCCTAGACCAGTTAACCCACTGTTCCTAGACCAGTTAACCCACTGTTCCTAGACCAGTTAACCCACTGTTCCTAGACCAGTTAACCCACTGTTCCCAGACCAGTTAACCCACTGTTCCCAGACCAGTTAACCCACTGTTCCCAGACCAGTTAACCCACTGTTCCCAGACCAGTTAACCCACTGTTCCTAGACCAGTTAACCCACCGTTCCTAGACCAGTTAACCCACCGTTCCTAGACCAGTTAACCCACCGTTCCTAGACCAGTTAACCCACCGTTCCTAGACCAGTTAACCCACCGTTCCTAGACCAGTTAACCCACCGTTCCCAGACCAGTTAACCCACCGTTCCCAGACCAGTTAACCCACCGTTCCCAGACCAGTTAACCCACTGTTCCTAGACCAGTTAACCCACTGTTCCTAGACCAGTTAACCCACTGTTCCTAGACCAGTTAACCCACTGTTCCTAGACCAGTTAACCCACTGTTCCACTGTTCCTAGACCAGTTAACCCACTGTTCCTAGACCAGTTAACCCACTGTTCCTAGACCAGTTAACCCACTGTTCCTAGACCAGTTAACCCACTGTTCCTAGACCAGTTAACCCACTGTTCCTAGACCAGTTAACCCACTGTTCCCAGACCAGTTAACCCACTGTTCCCAGACCAGTTAACCCACTGTTCCCAGACCAGTTAACCCACTGTTCCTAGACCAGTTATCCCACTGTTCCTAGACCAGTTATCCCACTGTTCCTAGACCAGTTAACCCACTGTTCCTAGACCAGTTAACCCACTGTTCCACTGTTCCTAGACCAGTTAACCCACTGTTCCTAGACCAGTTAACCCACTGTTCCTAGACCAGTTAACCC
The DNA here is from genome assembly GCF_013265735.2 of Oncorhynchus mykiss. Lineage (NCBI taxonomy): Eukaryota > Metazoa > Chordata > Actinopteri > Salmoniformes > Salmonidae > Oncorhynchus > Oncorhynchus mykiss. The sequence continues at coordinate 563,772 of NW_023493674.1, read as the reverse complement.
ACTGTTCCTAGACCAGTTAACACACTGTTCCTAGACCAGTTAACCCACCGTTCCTAGACCAGTTAACCCACCGTTCCTAGACCAGTTAACCCACCGTTCCTAGACCAGTTAACCCACCGTTCCTAGACCAGTTAACCCACCGTTCCTAGACCAGTTAACCCACCATTCCTAGACCAGTTAACCCACCGTTCCCAGACCAGTTAACCCACCGTTCCCAGACCAGTTAACCCACCATTCCCAGACCAGTTAACCCACTGTTCCTAGACCAGTTAACCCACTGTTCCTAGACCAGTTAACCCACTGTTCCTAGACCAGTTAACCCACTGTTCCACTGTTCCTAGACCAGTTAACCCACTGTTCCTAGACCAGTTAACCCACTGTTCCTAGACCAGTTAACCCACTGTTCCTAGACCAGTTAACCCACTGTTCCCAGACCAGTTAACCCACTGTTCCCAGACCAGTTAACCCACTGTTCCCAGACCAGTTAACCCACTGTTCCTAGACCAGTTATCTCACTGTTCCTAGACCAGTTAACCCACTGTTCCTAGACCAGTTAACCCACTGTTCCTAGACCAGTTAACCCACTGTTCCTAGACCAGTTAACCCACTGTTCCTAGACCAGTTAACCCACTGTTCCTAGACCAGTTAACCCACTGTTCCTAGACCAGTTAACCCACTGTTCCTAGACCAGTTAACCCACTGTTCCTAGACCAGTTAACACACTGTTCCTAGACCAGTTAACTCACTGTTCCTAGACCAGTTAACCCACCGTTCCTAGACCAGTTAACCCACCGTTCCTAGACCAGTTAACCCACCGTTCCTAGACCAGTTAACCCACCGTTCCTAGACCAGTTAACCCACCGTTCCCAGACCAGTTAACCCACCGTTCCCAGACCAGTTAACCCACCGTTCCTAGACCAGTTAACCCACCGTTCCTAGACCAGTTAACCCACTGTTCCTAGACCAGTTAACCCACTGTTCCTAGACCAGTTAACCCACTGTTCCTAGACCAGTTAACCCACTGTTCCTAGGCCGTCATTGGAAATCAGAATGTGTTCTTAACTGACTTGTTAAATAAAGGTTACATTTAAAAAAAAAGTGATAAACACTGAGTATACAAAATATTATGAACACCTGCTCTTTCCATGACAGACTGACCAGGTGAATCCAGGTGAAAGCTATGATCCCTTATTGATGTCACTTGTTAAATCCACTTCAGAGTAGATGAAGGGGAGGAGACAGGTTGAAGAAGGATATTTAAGCCTTGAGACAGTGATATGGGAATGTGTGCCATTCAGAGGGTGAATAGACAAGACAACATGTTGAAGTGTCTGAACGGGTTATGATAGTAGGTGCCAGGCGCACTGGTTTGTGTCAAGAACTGCAACGTTGCTGGGGTTTTCACGCTCAACCGTTTCCTGTGTGTATCAAGAATAGTCCACCACCCAAAGGACGTCCAGCCAACTTTACACAACTGTGGGAAGCATTGGCGTGTCAACATGGGCCAGCATCCTTGTGGAACTATTGACACCTTGTGGAGTCCACGACCCAATGAATTAAGGCTGTTGTGAGGGCAAAAGGAAGGGGGGGGGGGGGGAGCAACTCCATATTAGGAAGGTGTTCCTAATGTTTGGTATACTCAGTGTAGTCGACCAGTCTGTCTATCTTGGCCTCTGTCCACCATTCGTAGTGACAATATAGTCTACCAGTCTGTTTACCCTGCCCTCTGTGGGACTCCACCAGCCCCATGATTACTGTATATATACCCAACATCAACGTGTCTGTTAGTTGGGGGTCGGGGGGGGGACTACACCAGCCCCATGATTACTGTATATATACCCAACATCAACGTGTCTGTTAGTTGGGGGTGGGGGTGGGACTACACCAGCCCCATGATTACTGTATATACACCCAACATCAACCTTGTCTGTTAGTTGGGGGTCGGGGGGGGGGACTACACCAGCCCCATGATTACTGTATATATGTGATAACCTTTAGATGCTTGCAATGCGCAGTGATGGAAAAGTACTGTGTAAATGGAGATGTACTGCTTCAGTTCTCAGGCTGAGAGCTGCCTGCACCTGCTGATAGTCACCCAGCCTCAAGGCCGAGGTAGCAGAGAGAGAAACCACAGTCTGCACATGTTTTACTCATCTTAGATACTTTGTATCTAATCCAGTGCAACAATGTTAAGGTATGATTGACGGTAGGTTGTCCACACCAACTACTATAAGGAGCGTTGTCTCCTGTTTCGCCACACAGATCTTTACTATAGACTAATGAGGTATTCTGTATGTGAATCTCTGTCTGCAATTGCATTTTATTACTAAAGAGTTTTATACCAAGGTTCCTGTGTCATCTATCTGAAAGACTGATAGTTGAAGGAAACTTACATGTTCCCATGTGGAAAATCATGAGCGCATTCAACATTGAAGTCGACTTTATAGGGGAGTCAAGACTGTCTGATCTACTAACCACCCTGCATCATAACTAACCACCCTGCATCATAACTAACCACCCTGCATCATAACTAACCCCCCTGCATCATAACTAACCACCCTGCATCATAACTAACCACCCTGCATCATAACTAACCACCCTGCATCATAACTAACCACCCTGCATCATAACTAACCCCCCTGCATCATAACTAACCACCCTGCATCATAACTAACCACCCTGCATCATAACTAACCACCCTGCATCATAACTAACCCCCCTGCATCATAACTAACCACCCTGCATCATAACTAACCACCCTGCATCATAACTAAACACCCTGCATCATAACTAACCCCCCTGCATCATAACTAACCACCCTGCATCATAACTAACCCCCCTGCATCATAACTAACCACCCTGCATCATAACTAACCACCCTGCATTATAACTAACCACCCTGCATTATAAATGACTACCCTGCATCATAACTAACCACCCTGCATCATAACTAACCACCCTGCATCATAACTAAACACCCTGCATTATAAATGACCACCTTGCATCATAACTAACCACCCTGCATCATAACTAACCACCCTGCATCATAACTAAACACCCTGCATCATAACTAACCCCCCTGCATCATAAATAACCACCCTGCATTATAAATAACTACCCTGCATCATAACTAACTACCCTGCATCATAACTAAACACCCTGCATTATAAATGACCACCCTGCATTATAAATGACCACCCTGCATCATAACTAACCACCCTGCATCATAACTAAACACCCTGCATCATAACTAACCCCCCTGCATCATAAATAACCACCCTGCATTATAAATAACTACCCTGCATCATAACTAACTACCCTGCATCATAACTAAACACCCTGCATTATAAATGACCACCCTGCATTATAAATGACCCCCCTGCATCATAAATAACCACCCTGCATTATAAATAACTACCCTGCATCATAACTAACTACCCTGCATCATAACTAAACACCCTGCATTATAAATGACCACCCTGCATTATAAATAACCACCCTGCATCATAACTAAACACCCTGCATCATAACTAACCCCCCTGCATCATAACTAAACACCCTGCATCATAACTAACCACCCTGCATCATAACTAACTACCCTGCATCATAACTAACCACCCTGCATCATAACTAACCACCCTGCATCATAACTAACTACCCTGCATCATAACTAACCACCCTGCATCATAAATAACCACCCTGCATCATAACTAACTACCCTGCATCATAACTAACCACCCTGCAGCATAACTAAACACCCTGCATTATAAATGACCACCCTGCATCATAACTAAACACCCTGCATTATAAATGACCACCTTGCATCATAACTAACCACCCTGCATCATAACTAACCACCCTGCATCATAACTAACCACCCTGCATCATAACTAACCACCCTGCATCATAACTAACCACCCTGCATCATAACTAAACACCCTGCATCATAACTAAACACCCTGCATCATAAATAACCACCCTGCATCATAACTAACTACCCTGCATCATAACTAACCACCCTGCATCATAACTAAACACCCTGCATTATAAATGACCACCTTGCATCATAACTAACCACCCTGCATCATAACTAACCACCTTGCATCATAACTAACCACCCTGCATCATAACTAACCACCCTGCATCATAACTAACCACCCTGCATTATAAATAACCACCCTGCATTATAACTAACCACCCTGCATCATAACTAAACACCCTGCATTATAACTAAAACACCCTGCATTATAACTAAACACCCTGCATTATAACTAAACACCCTGCATTATAACTAAACACCCTGCATTATAACTAAACACCCTGCATTATAACTAAACACCCTGCATCATAACTAAACACCCTGCATCATAACTAAACACCCTGCATCATAAATAACCACCCTGCATTATAACTAACCACCCTGCATCATAACTAAACACCCTGCATCATAAATAACCACCCTGCATTATAACTAACCACCCTGCATCATAACTAAACACCCTGCATTATAACTAACCACTCTGCATCATAACTAACCCCCCTGCATTATAACTAACCACCCTGCATCATAACTAAACACCCTGCATTATAAATGACCACCTTGCATCATAACTAACCACTCTGCATCATAATGTGCGTGTTACCGTGTGGAAGATAATGTGTGTGTTACCGTGTGGAAGATAATGTGTGTGATACCGTGTGGAAGATAATGTGTGTGTTACTGTGTGGAAGATAATGTGTGTGTTACCGTGTGGAAGATAATGTGTGTGATACCGTGTGGAAGATAATGTGTGTGTTACCGTGTGGAAGATAATGTGTGTGTTCCCGTGTGGAAGAAAATGTGTGTGTTCCCGTGTGGAAGATAATGTGTGTGTTACCGTGTGGAAGATAATGTGTGTGTTACCGTGTGGAAGATAATGTGTGTGTTACCGTGTGGAAGATAATGTGTGTGTTACCGTGTGGAGGACAGTGTAGTATGATGCTGCCGTCGCTGTCCTGGGTGAGAGTGACCGAGTTGACAGACTCCAGGGTCACCGAGTCCTCGTCTTCCCCCGTGCTCATACTGAAACACACACACACACACACACTTCAACTATACTGATAGCATGCGTGTCAAGAAAGATATGCCATTAATTTATAATAGTTGACCACATTTAGATGGGCAGTACAACAAGGAAATAGGACACAAGAAAATAGGACACAAGGAGGCCCCAGATCTGGATTAGTGAATCTCTCTCAACTGAGTCAAATATAACAAACTGTGTGCTTGAATTAGAGGTGAACTGATTAATCGGAATGGCCAATTAATTAGGGCATATTTAAAGTTTTCCTAACCATTTGGAAATCAGTATTTTTGGGCGCCGATTTCCGATAATTATATATATATATATATACACACACATTTTATTTTTTGTAGACATTTTATTTAACTAGGCAAGTCAGTTAAGAAGACATTCTTATTTTCAATGACGGCCTACTGTGGGTTAACTGCCTTGTTCAGGGGCAGAACGACAGATTTTCACCTTGTCAGCTCAGTTGTCCAATCTTGCAACCGCAGTTAACTAGTCCAACGCTCTAACCATTGCACTCCACGAGTAGCCTGCCTGTTACGCGAATGTAGTAGAAGCCAAGTTAAATTGCTAGCTAGCATTAAACTTATCTTATAAAAAACAATCAATCATAATCACTAGTTATAACTACTGATCCAGTTTAGCAGGCAATATTAACCAGGTGAAATTGTGTCATTTCTCTTGCGTTCATTGCACGCAGAGTCAGGGTATATGCAACAGTTTGGGCTGCCTGGCTCATTGCGAACTAATTTGCCAGAATTTTACGTAATTATGACATAACATTGAAGGTTGTGCAATGTAACAAGAATATTTAGACTTAGGGATGCCACCCGTTAGATAAAATACCGAACGGTTCCGTATTTCACTGAAATAATAAACGTTTTGTTTTCAAAATGATAGTTTCTGGATTCGATCATATTAATGACCAAAGGCTCGTATTTCTGTGTGTTATTATGTTATAATTAAGTCTGATTGGATAGAGCAGTCTGACTGAGCAGCAGCAGGCCCGTAATCATTCATTCAAACAGCACTTTCGTGCGTTTTGCCAGCAGCTCTTTGCAAGCAGAGCGCTGTTTATGATTTCAAGCCTATCAGCCTAATGGCTGGTGTAACCAATGTGAAATGGCTAGCTAGTTAGCTGGGTGTGCGCTAATACTGTTTCAAACGTCACTCGCTTTTAGATTTGGAGTAGTTGTTCCCCTTGCGCTGCAAGGGCCGCGGCTTTTGTGGAGCGATGGGTAACAATGCTTCGAGTGTGGCTGTTGTCGATGTGTTGCTGGTTCGAGCCCAGGTAGGGGCGAGGAGGGGGACGGAAGCTATACTGTTACACTGGCAATACTAAAGTGCCTATAAGAACATCCAATAGTCAAAGGTATATGAAATACAAACGGTATAGAGAGAAATAGTCCTATAAATACTATATTAACTACAACCTAAAACCTCTTACCTTGGAATATTGAAGTCTCATGTTAAAAGGAACCACCAACTTTCATATGTTCTCATGTTCTGATCAAGGAACTGAAACATTAGTTTTTTTACATGGCACACATTTTTACATGGCACATATTACTTTCTTCTCCAACACTTTGTTTTTGCATTATTTAAACCAAATTGAACATGTTTCATTATTTATTTGAGGCTAAATTGATTTTATTTATGTTTTATATTAAGTTAAAATAAGTGTTAATTCAGTATTGTTGTAATTGTCATTATTACAAATAAAAAATGAATCGGTATCGGCTTTTTTGGTCCTCCAATAATCGGTATCGGCGTTGAAACATAATCTGTCAACCTCTACTGTGAATACCATGTAGCTAGCTGAGCCTGTGAATACCGTGTAGCTAGCTGAGCCTGTGAATACCGTGTAGCTAGCTGAGCCTGTGAATACCGTGTAGCCAGCTGAGCCTGAGAATATTGTGTAGCTAGCTGAGCCTGAGAATATCATGTAGCTAGCTGAGCCTATATATATCATGTAGCTAGCTGAGCCTGTGCATACCATGTAGCTAGCTGAGCCTGTGCATATCATGTAGCTAGCTGAGCCTGTGCATATCATGTAGCTCGCTGAGCCTGTGCATATCATGTAGCTCGCTGAGCCTGTGCATATCATGTAGCTCGCTGAGCCTGTGCATATCATGTAGCTCGCTGAGCCTGTGGATACCATGTAGCTAGCTGAGCCTGTGAATACCATGTAGCTAGCTGAGCCTGTGAATACCGTGTAGCTAGCTGAGCCTGTGAATACCGTGTAGCTAGCAGAGCCTGAGAATATTGTGTAGCTAGCTGAGCCTGTGAATACCGTGTAGCTAGCTGAGCCTGTGAATACCGTGTAGCTAGCTGAGCCTGTGAATACCATGTAGCTAGCTGAGCCTATATATATCATGTATCTATATATATCACTTTTCTAGCTGAGCCTGTGAATACCATGTAGCTAGCTGAGCCTACGCATATCATGTAGCTAGCTGAGCCTGTGAATACCATGTAGCTAGCTGAGCCTGTGCATACCATGTAGCTAGCTGAGCCTGTGCATATCATATAGCTCGCTGAGCCTGTGCATATCATATAGCTCGCTGAGCCTGTGCATATCATGTAGCTAGCTGAGCCTGTGGATACCATGTTGGGTAGCTTGTTTAGCCCCAGATCAGTGCTTGACAGGATAAGAGACGAGTGAAGGACACCAACTAACTAATAAGAATGAGATGCACCCAGTCGTTGTCGTGGTACCAGCTAGCTAATGCACTTTGGCTAAAACACGAATTATTTAGCTAGCCTCGTTCGTTCAGTAAGGCTTTTATAGTTACGGCTGTGTCTTAGTCAAAAACAGAGGCTTTACAATAACGGCTAAATCAAATAAAAATGTATTTGTCACATGCTTCGTAAACAACAGGTGTAGACTAACAGTGACAAAATAATGAGGAATAAATAGACAATGAGTAACGATAACTTGGCCATATACACAGGGTACCGAGTCAATGAGCAGGGAGGGGTACGAGGTTATTGAAGTAGATAGGTACATACAGGTAGGGGTAACGTTACTAGGCAACAGGATAGATAAAACAGTAGCAGCAACGTATACATGATTACACAACCAGGCCCTGTGCTGGTCGTTAGCCATAGCACATCATGCTAACTAGCTAGCATGCCAGCTAAATGAAAGAAGGCGAAAAGTCTCCGACGCCATGTTAGATCAGAAATTGTAGCTTGTGGTGTCTACGCAGGGTCGACATTTCAGCGTTGTTATTGTGTTGTGTTTATGTTGCAGCCCGTTTCATCATTGGCTCTATCTTTTTTTTACCACATCGAGCCCCAAGCACAATCTGAATTATACGTTTGATTTTGTTACTTACTTCCTGTTTTTGGTCCGGGCACTTCGGAGAGACCAGGATGGAGGCAAATGCCAGGATGGAGAACCACTCTGGTGGGGTTTCCGCTAGATAACACAGCCACAAAGGTGAAATCGTAAAAAATCGTGAAAAAAAAGGTCTTCATTTCATGTTAGGGCTAGGTATGAGGTTATCAGTGTTAGTTTAAAAATCAGAGTTTAAGAAGATATTTTGTCGAAATAGGCGGGGGTTATGACTTTGTGGCTGTGTTAACTAGTGACTACCCTCTGGTAGAGAAGGCATGAGGGTTGCCAGATAAGGTCAGAAAAACAAAGTTTCTTCAGTTGCTTTGGTCAGAGAGGAAGAGGCAAAGTGAGACGTTTTACTTCGCCCGAAATCTGTCCACGATAAATAAGAATACGAATTGAGAAATGTTCATATAGAGGCCAATGAGTGTCAAATTTGGTCAACAAAAAAGGTAATTGCTAATTTGCTATGTGAGGCTTATTTGATTCAATATACGTTTCGTAATGGTTGACCTAACGTGTTACGAATGCACTGATATAGGTGGAAGTGTCGCATTTCAGCAACTTTAAAAAATGACATTGCCATTGAGGGATTTTAAATTAGTCAACTGGGTGGGGATTTCTATTAGTTGAAGGCAATCAGCATATGAAGAATAAAATTGACTACTTTAAAATGGAGATGGCCTTAATGGCGATGCCCATGCTGTCACAGATGCTACAATGGCACAGATACAAAGATGAGTCCTCTATCTCTCTCTATGGCCTGTTGTTCACCGGTATTTTCCCTCTCATTGGCTATAAATCTTTGCTTTGGTTCAAATCTAAAGGTGTCCAACAAACTAAAGGTCTCCAAACTGTTAACGGATATCAACAAAATAAAATGGAACATTTGTTTATGATTTTGTAGTGGGACAACCTTTACACCTATACATTTGCAAAAAATGTACTTCTCTGGCAACCCGGAGCATTCACATTGCTCTATTGTCAGTTATCTGACTATAATCATTTTCGCTATAAACGATTTTTGAAAGAGCTCCAACATATAGGAGAGAAAGTATATACAAATCACGTATTTGATAAATAATAGGATTCTGTGTTAACTCATTTGCAGCAGGCAATCAGCTCAGACACACACCTGATCCCATCAAATACCAAGTGGAATAAGGCATTTGATTGTGATTTATTGGAAGGAAAGCTTGGAGAAAATACATCAAGGGACACAGTATTACAATTCAATAGATTTTATTTGTGTAAATATAATAAGGCTTTAACAGAGGATTTGATAGGATAGATAAACTGAAATAACTGAACTATGAATATGATTTATTATATTTTCCATCTCTTGTTCTCTCATGTGCATGTTATAATTAAGGATCCCATTTAGTTCCTGCCAAGGCATCAGCTACACTTCCTGAGGTTTATTATGGATCCTCATTAGTTCCTGCCAAGGCAGCAGCTACACTTCCTGAGGTTTATTATGGATCCCCATTAGTTCCTGCCAAGGCAGCAGCTACACTTCCTGAGGTTTATTATGGATCCTCATTAGTTCCTGCCAAGGCAGCAGCTACTCTTCCTGGGGTTTATTATGGATCCCCATTAGTTCCTGCCACGGCAGCAGCTACTCTTCCTGAGGTCCAGCAACATTAAGGCAGTTATACACTTTAAAGGCGGCCGAAGGAGGAATTGGCTTTGGGGGTGACCAGTGAAATATACCTGCTGGAGCACGTACTACAGGTGGGTGCTGCTATGGTGACCAGTGAGCTGAGATAAGGCAGGGATTTACCTAGCAAAGACTTATAGATGACCTGGAGCCAGTGGGTTTGGCGACGAATATGAAGCGAGGGCCAGCCAACGAGAGCATACAGGCCGCAGTAGTGGGTAGTATATGGGGCTTTGGTGACAAAATGGATGGCACTGTGATAGCAAATTGGATGCAGTCTGAGTAGAGTGTTGGAGGCTATTTTGTAAATTACATCGCCGAAGTCAAGGATCGGTAGGATAGTCAGTTTTACGAGACTATGTTTGGCAGCATGAGTGAAGGATGCTTTGTTGAGAAATAGGAAGCCAATTCTAGATTGAATTTTGGATTGGAGATGTTTGATGTGAGTCTGGAAGGAGAGTTTACAGTCTAACCAGACACCTAAGTATTTGTAGTTGTCCACATATTCTAAGTCAGAACCGTCCAGAGTAGTGATGCTGGACAGGCGGGCAGGTGTGGACAGCGATCGGTTGAAGAGCATGCATTTAGTTTTACTTGCATTTAAGAGCAGTTGGTGGCCACGGAAGGAGAGTTGTCTGGCATTGAAGCTCGTCTGGAGGTTAGTTAACACAGTGTCCAAAGAAGAGCCATAAGTATACAAAATGGCGTCATCTGCGTAGAGGTGGATCAGAGAATCACCAGCAGCAAGAGCGACATCATTGATATATACAGAGAAAAGAGTCGCCCTGAGGATTGAACCCTGTGGCACCCCAATAGAGACTGCCAGAGATCCGGACAACAGGCCCTCCGATTTGACACACTGAACTCTGTCTGAGAAGTAGTTGGTGAACCAGGCGAGGCAGTCATTTGAGAAACCAAGGCTGTTGAGTCTGCCGATAAGAATGTGGTGATTGACAGAATCGAAAGCCTTGGCCAGGTCGATGAATACAGCTGCACAGTATTGTCTCTCATCGATGGCGGTTATGAAATCATTTAGGACCTTGAGGGTGGCTGAGGTGCACCCATGACCAGCTCGGAAACCAGATTGCATAGCGGAGAAGGTACCTGTGAATACCATGTAGCTAGCTCAGCCTGTGAATACCATGTAGGGTAGCAGTGAATATCATGTAGGGTAGCTGTGAATACAATGTAGGGTAGCTGTGAATATTTATTTTATTTTTTATTTTACCTTTATTTAACCAGGTAGGCAAGTTGAGAACAAGTTCTCATTTACAATTGCGACCTGGCCAAGATAAAGCAAAGCAGTTCGACAGATACAACAACACAGAGTTACACATGGAGTAAAACAAACATACAGTCAATAATAAAGTATAAACAAGTCTATATACAATGTGAGCAAATGAGGTGAGAAGGGAGGTAAAGGCAAAAAGGCCTTGGTGGCAAGGTAAATACAATATAGCAAGTAAAACACTGGAATGGTAGTTTTGCAATGGAAGAATGTGCAAAGTAGAAATAAAAATAATGGGGTGCAAAGGAGCAAAATAAATAAATAAATTAAATACAGTTGGGAAAGAGGTAGTTGATAGGGCTAAATTATAGGTGGGCTATGTACAGGTGCAGTAATCTGTGAGCTGCTCTGACAGTTGGTGCTTAAAGCTAGTGAGGGAGATAAGTGTTTCCAGTTTCAGAGATTTTTGTAGTTCGTTCCAGTCATTGGCAGCAGAGAACTGGAAAGAGAGGCGGCCAAAGAAATAATTGGTTTTGGGGGTGACTAGAGAGATATACCTGCTGGAGCGTGTGCTACAGGTGGGAGATGCTATGGTGACCAGCGAGCTGAGATAAGGGGGGACTTTACCTAGCAGGGTCTTGTAGATGACATGGAGCCAGTGGGTTTGGCGACGAGTATGAAGCGAGGGCCAGCCAACGAGAGCGTACAGGTCGCAATGGTGGGTAGTATATGGGGCTTTGGTGACAAAACGGATTGCACTGTGATAGACTGTGATAGACTACTAGAATATCATGTAGCTTGTTGTGAATATCATGTAGGGTAGCTGTGAATACCATGTAGGGTAGCTGTGAATACCATGTAGGGTAGCTGTGAATACCATGTAGGGTAGCTGTGAATATCGTGTAGGGTAGCTGTGAATATCATGTAGGGTAGCTGTGAATACCATGTAGGTAGCTGTGAATATCATGTAGGGTAGCTGTGAATACCATGTAGGTAGCTGTGAATACCATGTAGGGTAGCAGTGAATATCATGTAGCTTGTTGTGAATACCATGTAGGGTAGCTGTGAATATCATGTAGGGTAGCTGTGAATACCATGTAGGTAGCTGTGAATATCATGTAGGGTAGCTGTGAATATCATGTAGGGTAGCTGTGAATATCATGTAGGGTAGCTGTGAAGATCATGTAGGGTAGCAGTGAATATCATGTAGCTTGTTGTGAATATCATGTTGGGTAGCTGTGAATACCATGTAGGGTAGCAGATAATATCATGTAGCTTGTTGTGAATATCATGTAGGGTAGCTGTGAATACCATGTAGCTTGTTGTGAATATCATGTGGGGTAGCTGTGAATATCATGTAGCTTGTTGTGAATATCATGTGGGGTAGCTGTGAATATCATGTGGGGTATTCTGGGTTGGCGCCCCCCCTTGGGTTGTGCCGTGGCGGAGATCTTTGTGGGCTATACTCGGCCTTGTCTCAGGATGGTAAGTTGGTGGTTGAAGATATCCCTCTAGTGGTGTGGGGGCTGTGCTTTGGCAAAGTGGGTGGGGTTATATCCTTCCTGTTTGCCCTGTCCGGGGGTGTCCTCGGATGGGGCCACAGTGTCTCCTGATCCCTCCTGTCTCAGCCTCCAGTATTTATGCTGCAGTAGTTTATGTGTCGGGGGCTAGGGTCAGTTTGTTATATCTGGAGGACTTCTCCTGTCCTATTCGGTGTCCTGTGTGAATTTAAGTGTGCTCTCTCTAATTCTCTCTTTCTTTCTCTCTCTCGGAGGACCTGAGCCCTAGGACCATGCCTCAGGACTACCTGACATGATGACTCCTTGCTGTCCCCAGTCCACCTGGCCGTGCTGCTGCTCCAGTTTCAACTGTTCTGTCTTATTATTATTTGACCATGCTGGTCATTTATGAACATTTGAACATCTTAGCCATGTTCTGTTATAATCTCTACCCGGCACAGCCAGAAGAGGACTGGCCACCCCACATAGCCTGGTTCCTCTCTAGGTTTCTTCCTAGGTTTTGGCCTTTCTAGGGAGTTTTTCCTGGCCACCGTGCTTCTACACCTGCATTGCTTGCTGTTTGGGGTTTTAGGCTGGGTTTCTGTACAGCACTTTGAGATATCAGCTGATGTACTGTTAGATTTGCGTCAATTTGAATCTGGTATCAGGATAAATATGACAATGAGTCACCGATTGTATGCTATGTATTTTTTATTAGCTAAGCAATAAGTGGTAAATGCAATTTTCGTATATACGGGCTCTCTGTCCCACCTCGCAGGGCAAAACAGAGAACTGACTTGTTCCTGACAAAGATATTATAATATACCCTGATGACAGTAGTAGTTCCTGCTTCCGAGCCAGAGTAGAGACTGGGCGTGGTTTAGACTCACCCAGCCTATCGTTGATTGTTGTCGTACGAGCTGGTACCAGCCCCCGGGCGCTCCAGTTGATAGATGTAACTTGCTGTGAAGAATATCTATGCGCTCATGCTCGATACCGTTATCTCGCACCTGGCTCCTGTTATCTAACAAAAGACCGTTTGTTCTCGCAACACTGCGTTCTGAATGTGCCCCCCCAACTCATTGCACAGTTCCTGTCTTCATGTTATTCTGTATTTTTCCATCATGAGAAAGGCCCATGGCCCTGAAACTGTTAACAATGTCTCAAGTCAGCTATTTTGCAAAACACATACATACATCCACACAAGCCAACAGCAGATAATATTCAATCACATATATGGTAACGGGCTATAGTGCATAACACAGAATCCTCATAGTACGAAGGGCTATATAAATCAATTTGATTTGAGGTAGCTGTGAATATCATGTAGCTTGTTGTGAATATCATGTGGGGTAGCTGTGAATATCATGTAGCTTGTTGTGAATACCATGTAGCTTGTTGTGAATATCATGTAGCTTGTTGTGAATACCATGTAGCTTGTTGTGAATACCATGTAGCTTGTTGTGAATATCATGTGGGGTAGCTGTGAATATCATGTAGCTTGTTGTGAATATCATGTGGGGTAGCTGTGAATATCATGTAGCTTGTTGTGAATACCATGTAGCTTGTTGTGAATACCATGTAGCTTGTTGTGAATATCATGTGGGGTAGCTGTGAATACCATGTAGCTTGTTGTGAATATCATGTGGGGTAGCTGTGAATACCATGTAGCTTGTTGTGAATATCATGTAGCTTGTTGTGAATACCATGTAGCTTGTTGTGAATATCATGTGGGGTAGCTGTGAATACCATGTAGCTTGTTGTGAATATCATGTGGGGTAGCTGTGAATATCATGTAGCTTGTTGTGAATATCATGTGGGGTAGCTGTGAATATCATGTAGCTTGTTGTGAATACCATGTAGCTTGTTGTGAATATCATGTGGGGTAGCTGTGAATACCATGTAGCTTGTTGTGAATATCATGTGGGGTTGCTGTGAATATCATGTAGCTTGTTGTGAATATCATGTGGGGTAGCTGTGAATACCATGTAGCTTGTTGTGAATATCATGTGGGGTAGCTGTGAATACCATGTAGCTTGTTGTGAATATCATGTGGGGTTGCTGTGAATACCATGTTGCTTGTTGTGAATATCATGTGGGGTTGCTAGCTCAGTAAATGCGTTTAGCCCCTGATCAGTGCATGAGAGGAGAAGAGACCAGTGAAGAAAGCCAACTAGCTAACGTTACTAGGAATGAGATGCACCCAGTCATGGTGGTCCTAACACTAAGTATTCAGGCAGGTTGTTTGTGCTGTTCTCTGCCACAACGTTACATTATGACATTACAGACCGACTTTGAGCGGTTTCCGGGGCGCTGTGCGTGTAACTAACGTCAGTCATAGCACATACTGTTCACTAGCTAGCACGTCAGCTTACTGGCGAGATAACTCAAATACATCTCATTCTTTGCAGGTCAGGGGTGTCCGGATAGCCTTTCCCCTGAATTTGAGATGTTATTTTTGGTCACCTACTTCGTGTTTTGGACAGGGCACCTCCGGGAAAGAGTCAAATTCCAGGATTCAGATAGGAGAAGAGTATTTGGTCCGGTTATCACTAGTTACCACAGCCACAAAACGCAGTCATGCCTAATTCTACAATGTATCTCATTTAAATCGTAATCCTAACGTTAACCGCATATCTGATTTTAGATTAAGACCAAAAAGCAACAACAAAAAGTATGCATTTTTACGATAGACAATTATAACTTTGTGGCTGTGGTAACCAGTGACGACACTGGTTGCCAGATATGAGAGGCAACAGGGCAGTTATATAGTCGCTTTGGTTCAAAACTGAAGGTGTCCAACTAAAGCATGTCTCCAAAATGCCAAAGGACAACACAAAATGAAATTTCTTTATGATTTTGTTGGGTGACAACACTAAATATCTGGCTACCCGGAGGATTGTCCGTCCATCCGAATAGAATCATTTCCGGTATAAAGGATTTTCTTTGTTTTAAAAAAACTCCATCATGTCGGGGGGCAAAGTGCCTATACAAATCACGTATTTGCTCAATAATAACCGTTGTGTTTGCATGGTTCTGTGTTAATTTACTAACAACCAGAAATGGTTTTATGAAGGTGGGGAGGTTTATTTTGTCCGCAACAAAGGGGGAGGAATATTGTCGACGCACAGCGTCTCCGGCTGCATGCCCAGAGACCTGAGCTGGCAGACTACACAACAAGAGTCTACTTTTGCCGTAATGGGGGAGAAACCGTTGAAGATGTAAGTTACAGTTATAATTCATAGTTATTTATTATCTTCCCCTAACTTTTGGTAGTAACGGTCAAAGTTATAACCTAATAAAACGACCTAGCAGTGAGAGTAAACCACAAGCCGTGTAGGTAACTAGATGGCTACGCTTGTCAAGTTGTCCAGTTTCTTCATGAGAAAGTACACTTGCTGTTTGAATAAATAATGCGCATAACTAGCTAGCTACAATTTCAATACTGTTTAATCTATTCCAGCCTCGCATGTGGTGATGTAGAAGGAAGCATCAATGCTGTGTTTAACCGCGTCCGGACCATCCAGAAGAAGAGCGGGCAGTTTGATGTAAGTCCTCACCACACAAACACACTCGCACATCCTATCAGTATGTCATCTCCTATTCTCTCTGCAGCTGCTGCTGTGTGTAGGAAACTTCTTCGGTTCGTCTCCAGGAGCTCAGGCTGAATGGCAGGAGTACAAATCTGGAGCAAAGAAAGGTAACCTATTGTGGGTCTGGAGTTAGGAACTGCATTGTGGGTCTGGAGTTAGGAACGACATTGTGGGTCTGGAGTTAGGAACTGCATTGTGGGTCTGGAGTTAGGAACGGCATTGTGGGTCTGGAGTTAGGAACGACATTGTGGGTCTGGAGTTAGGAACTGCATTGTGGGTCTGGAGTTAGGAACTGCATTGTGGGTCTGGAGTTAGGAACGGCATTGTTTTGACTTTGTTGTTGCAGCTCCCATCCACACCTACATCCTGGGAGCAGCCAGCCAGGAAACCCTCCGCTTCTTCCCCAGTGCTGACGGCTGTGAGCTGGCAGACAACATCACCTACCTGGGTAAGAGTAGACTCTGACCCCTGACCCTGAGTAGACTGACATCCCCTACCTGGGTAAGAGTAGACTCTGACCCCTGACCCTGAGTAGACTGACATCACCTACCTGGGTAAGAGTAGACTCTGACCCCTGACCCTGAGTAGACTGACATCACCTACCTGGGTAAGAGTAGACTCTGACCCCTGACCCTGAGTAGACTGACATCCCCTACCCGGGTAAGAGTAGACTCTGACCCTGAGTAGACTGACATCACCTACCTGGGTAAGAGTAGACTCTGACCTCTGACCCTGAGTAGACTGACATCACCTACCTGGGTAAGAGTAGACTCTGACACTGAGTAGACTGACATCACCTACCTGGGTAAGAGTAGACTCTGACCCTGAGTAGACTGACATCACCTACCTGGGTAAGAGTAGACTCTGACCCTGAGTAGACTGACATCACCTACCTGGGTAAGAGTAGACTCTGACCCTGAGTAGACTGACATCACCTACCTGGGTAAGAGTAGACTCTGACCTCTGACCCTACCTGGGTAAGAGTAGACTCTGACCCTACCTGGGTAAGAGTAGACTCTGACCTCTGACCCTACCTGGGTAATACTGCTCTGTATTTTCACTGCTGTTTCACAGGCTTGACCACAACATACAGTGCCTTGCGAAAGTATTCGCCCCCCTTGAACTTTGCGACCTTTTGCCACATTTCAGGCTTCAAACATAAAGATATAAAACTGCATTTTTTTGTGAAGAATCAACAACAAGTGGGACACAATCATGAAGTGGAACGACATTTATTGGATATTTCAAACTTTAACAAATCAAAAACTGAAAAATTGGGCGTGCAAAATTATTCAGCCCCCTTAAGTTAATACTTTGTAGCGCCACCTTTTGCTGCGATTACAGCTGTAAGTCGCTTGGGGTATGTCTCTATCAGTTTTGCACATCGAGAGACTGACATTTTTTCCCATTCCTCCTTGCAAAACAGCTCGAGCTCAGTGAGGTTGGATGGAGAGCATTTGTGAACAGCAGTTTTCAGTTCTTTCCACAGATTCTCGATTGGATTCAGGTCTGGACTTTGACTTGGCCATTCTAACACCTGGATATGTTTATTTTTGAACCATTCCATTGTAGATTTTGCTTTATGTTTTGGATCATTGTCTTGTTGGAAGACATCTTCGTCCCAGTCTCAGGTCTTTTGCAGACTCCATCAGGTTTTCTTCCAGAATGGTCCTGTATTTGGCTCCATCCATCTTCCCATCAATTTTAACCATCTTCCCTGTCCCTGCTGAAGAAAAGCAGGCCCAAACCATGATGCTGCCACCACCATGTTTGACAGTGGGGATGGTGTGTTCAGCTGTGTTGCTTTTACGCCAAACATAACGTTTTGCATTGTTGCCAAAAAGTTCAATTTTGGTTTCATCTGACCAGAGCACCTTCTTCCACATGTTTGGTGTGTCTCCCAGGTGGCTTGTGGCAAACTTTAAACGACACTTTTTATGGATATCTTTAAGAAATGGCTTTCTTCTTGCCACTCTTCCATAAAGGCCAGATTTGTGCAATATATGACTGATTGTTGTCCTATGGACAGAGTCTCCCACCTCAGCTGTAGATCTCTGCCGTTCATCCAGAGTGATCATGGGCCTCTTGGCTGCATCTCTGATCAGTCTTCTCCTTGTATGAGCTGAAAGTTTAGAGGGACGGCCAGGTCTTGGTAGATTTGCAGTGGTCTGATACTCCTTCCATTTCAATATTATCGCTTGCACAGTGCTCCTTGGGATGTTTAAAGCTTGGGAAATCTTTTTGTATCCAAATCCGGCTTTACACTTCTTCACAACAGTATCTCGGACCTGCCTGGTGTGTTCCTTGTTCTTCATGATGCTCTCTGCGCTTTTAACGGGCCTCTGAGACTATCACAGTGCAGGTGCATTTATACGGAGACTTGATTACACACAGGTGGATTGTATTTATCATCATTAGTCATTTAGGTCAACATTGGATCATTCAGAGATCCTCACTGAACTTCTGGAGAGAGTTTGCTGCACTGAAAGTAAAGGGGCTGAATAATTTTGCACGCCCAATTTTTCAGTTTTTGATTTGTTAAAAAAGTTTGAAATATCCAATAAATGTCGTTCCACTTCATGATTGTGTCCCACTTGTTGTTGATTATTCACAGAAAAATACAGTTTTATATCTTTGTTTGAAGCCTGAAATGTGGCAAAAGGTCGCAAAGTTCAAGGGGGCCGAATACTTTCGCAAGGCACTGTATATCTCTCTCAATTTCTCACTTACTCACACACTCACACTCTCTCCCTCACTATGTGTGTCAGGTCGTCGTGGCGTTTTCACTGGGGCGTCAGGCCTGCAGATAGCATATGTGAGTGGTCGTGAGGGGCAGCAGGATCCGACTCCAGCTCACTGCTTCTCTCCTAAAGACCTCACTCAGCTGGTGGAGCCACTGATTAGCAACAACCAGTTCAGAGGAGTGGACATCCTGCTGACATCACAGTGGCCCCGCGGAGTCTGGCAGTACGCCAACAGCCCCGTAAGACACTCCAACTACACTCATCAGCACCTGACTACCCTCATCAGCACCTGACTACCCTCATCAGCACCTGACTACCCTCATCAGCACCTGACTACCCTCATCAGCACCTGACTACCCTCATCAGCTCCTGACTACCCGTCCTCCGTCTAACCTGACTACCCGTCCTCCGTCTAACCTGACTACCCGTCCTCCGTCTAACCTAACTACCCGTCCTCCGTCTAACCTGACTACCCGTCCTCCGTCTAACCTGACTACCCGTCCTCCGTCTAACCTAACTACCCGTCCTCCGTCTAACCTAACTACCCGTCCTCCGTCTAACCTAACTACCCGTCCTCCGTCTAACCTAACTACCCGTCCTCCGTCTAACCTAACTACCCGTCCTCCGTCTAACCTAACTACCCGTCCTCCGTCTAACCTAACTACCCGTCCTCCGTCTAACCTAACTACCCGTCCTCCGTCTAACCTAACTACCCGTCCTCCGTCTAACCTAACTACCCGTCCTCCGTCTAACCTAACTACCCGTCCTCCGTCTAACCTAACTACCCGTCCTCCGTCTAACCTAACTACCCGTCCTCCGTCTAACCTAACTACCCGTCCTCCGTCTAACCTAACTACCCGTCCTCCGTCTAACCTAACTACCCGTCCTCCGTCTAACCTAACTACCCGTCCTCCGTCTAACCTAACTACCCGTCCTCCGTCTAACCTAACTACCCGTCCTCCGTCTAACCTAACTACCCGTCCTCCGTCTAACCTAACTACCCGTCCTCCGTCTAACCTAACTACCCGTCCTCCGTCTAACCTAACTACCCCCCCGTCTAACCTCACTACCCGTCCTCCGTCTAACCTAACTACCCGTCCTCCGTCTAACCTAACTACCCCCCCGTCTAACCTCACTACCCCCCCCCCCCCGTCTAACCTCACTACCCCCCCCCGTCTAACCTCACTACCCCCCCCCCCCCCCGTCTAACCTCACTATCCCCCCCCCGTCTAACCTCACTATCCCCCCCCCCCCCCCCCGTCTAACCTCACTATCCCCCCACCCTCCGTCTAACCTCACTACCCCCCCCCTCCGTCTAACCTAACTACCCCCCCCCCCGTCTAAGCTCACTATCCCCCCCTCCGTCTAACCTCACTATCCCCCCCTCCGTCTAACCTCACTACCCCCTCCTCACTACCCCCCCCCCACTACCCCCCCCCCCCGTCTAACCTCACTACCCCGTCTAACCTCACTATCCCCCCCGTCTAACCTCACTATCCCCCCCGTCTAACCTCACTACCCCCCCTCCGTCTAACCTCACTACCCCCCCTCCGTCTAACCTCACTACCCCCCCTCCGTCTAACCTCACTACCCCCCCTCCGTCTAACCTCACTACCCCCCCTCCGTCTAACCTCACTACCCCCCCTCCGTCTAACCTCACTACCCCTCCCCCGTCTAAGCTCACTACCCCCCCCCCCCCCCCCCCCCCCGTCTAACCTCAGTACCCCCCCGTCTAACCTCACTATCCCCCCTCCGTCTAACCTCACTACCCCCCTCCTCACTACCCCCCCCCCCCCCCCCCCGTCTAATCTCACTACCCCCCCTCCTCCGTCTAACCTCACTACCCCCCCTCCGTCTAACCTCACTACCACACCCCCTCCGTCTAACCTCACTACCACACCCCCTCCGTCTAACCTCACTACCACACCCCCTCCGTCTAACCTCACTACCACACCCCCTCCGTCTAACCTCACTACCACACCCCCTCCGTCTAACCTCACTACCCCCCCCCCCCCTCCGTCTAACCTCACTACCCCCCCCCCTCCGTCTAACCTCACTACCCCCCCCTCCGTCTAATCTCACTACCCCCCCTCCTCCGTCTAACCTCACTACCCCCCTCCGTCTAACCTCACTACCCCCCCTCCGTCTAACCTCACTACCCTCCCCCCCCTCCGTCTAACCTCACTACCCCCCCCCCCTCCGTCTAACCTCACTACCCCCCCCCCTCCGTCTAACCTCACTACCACACCCCCTCCGTCTAACCTCACTACCACACCCCCTCCGTCTAACCTCACTACCCCCCCCCTCCGTCTAACCTCACTACCCCTCTAACTAGCCCCGCTACCCTCTAACAACCCTTTAACTAGCCCCGCTACCCTCTAACTAGCCCACTACCATCTAACAACCCTCTAACTAGCCCCGCTACCCTCTAACAACCCTCTAACTAGCCCCGCTACCCTTTAACAACCCTCTAACTAGCCCCGCTACCTTCCAACAACCCCCGCTACCCTCTAACAACCTTCCAACAACCCCCGCTACCCTCTAACAACCCTCTAACTAGCCCCGCTACCCTTTAACAACCCTCTAACTAGCCCCGCTACCCTCTAACGAGCCCCGCTACCCTCTAACTAGCCCCGCTACCCTCTAACAACCCTCTAACTAGCCCTGCTACCCTCTAACTAGCCCTGCTACCCTCTAACTAGCCCTGCTACCCTCTAACTAGCCCCGCTACCCTCTAACAACCCTCTAACTAGCCCCGCTACCCTCTAACTAGCCCCGCTACCCTCTAACTAGCCCCGCTACCCAATAGCTAGCAGCCTCAGATGCTGTGTGTTTGACCCAGCTAAACAGTGTTGTTTATTTTAAACTAAACTTTTCTTTGTTTCAGGAAGTCAACACTAAGTTCTGTGGAACGACCTCTATCTCCCACCTGGCTTACAAGCTGAAGCCTCGCTACCACTTTGCTGCGGTAGAAGGAGTTCACTATGAGAGACTACCTTACAGGTACACACTATCACACACACAACACAACCTTACAGGGTAATTCACACTGTATATAAACTACCATACTACCACTTTGCTGCGGTAGAAGGAGTTCACTATGAGAGACTACCTTACAGGTACACACTATCACACACACAACACAACCTTACAGGGTAATTCACACTGTATATAAACTACCATACTACCACTTTGCTGCGGTAGAGGGCGTTAACGTGTGTGTGCGTGTGTGTTTTTGTGTAGGAATCATGTTGTTCTTCAGGAGAATACTCAGCACGTCAGCAGATTTATCGCCCTGGCAACCGTCAACAACCCAGAGAAGAGAAAGGTGAGGTCTCACTGTATTGGAGGATGTTATTGACCACTCCCCTCTCTGTAGTGGAGGATATTATTGACCACTCCCCTCTCTGTTGTGGAGGATGTTGTTGACCACTCCCCTCTGTAGTGGAGGATGCTGTTGACCACTCCCCTCTCTGTAGTGGAGGATGTTGTTGACCACTCCCCTCTCTGTAGTGGAGGATGTTGTTGACCACTCCCCTCTCTGTAGTGGAGGATGTTGTTGACCACTCCCCTCTCTGTAGTGGAGGATGTTATTGACCACTCCCCTCTCTGTAGTGGAGGATGTTATTGACCACTCCCCTCTCTGTAGTGGAGGATGTTATTGACCACTCCCCTCTCTGTAGTGGAGGATGTTGTTGACCACTCCCCTCTCTGTAGTGGAGGATGTTGTTGACCACTCCCCTCTCTGTAGTGGAGGATGTTGTTGACCACTCCCCTCTCTGTAGTGGAGGATGCTGTTGACCACTCCCCTCTCTGTAGTGGAGGATGTTGTTGACCACTCCCCTCTCTGTAGTGGAGGATGTTGTTGACCACTCCCCTCTCTGTAGTGGAGGATGTTGTTGACCACTCCCCTTTCTGTAGTGGAGGATGTTGTTGACCACTCCCCTCTCTGTAGTGGAGGATGTTGTTGACCACTCCCCTCTCTGTAGTGGAGGATGTTGTTGACCACTCCCCTCTCTGTAGTGGAGGATGTTATTGACCACTCCCCTCTCTGTAGTGGAGGATGTTATTGACCACTCCCCTCTCTGTAGTGGAGGATGCTGTT
This sequence comes from Oncorhynchus mykiss, assembly GCF_013265735.2. NCBI lineage: Eukaryota > Metazoa > Chordata > Actinopteri > Salmoniformes > Salmonidae > Oncorhynchus > Oncorhynchus mykiss. The sequence goes on along the minus strand of NW_023493674.1, from coordinate 540,531 downwards.
GACCACTCCCCTCTCTGTAGTGGAGGATGTTGTTGACCACTCCCCTCTCTGTAGTGGAGGATGTTGTTGACCACTCCCCTCTCTGTAGTGGAGGATGTTATTGACCACTCCCCTCTCTGTAGTGGAGGATGCTGTTGACCACTCCCCTCTCTGTAGTGGAGGATGTTGTTGACCACTCCCCTCTCTGTAGTGGAGGATGTTGTTGACCACTCCCCTCTCTGTAGTGGAGGATGTTGTTGACCACTCCCCTCTCTGTAGTGGAGGATGTTGTTGACCACTCCCCTCTCTGTAGTGGAGGATGTTGTTGACCACTCCCCTCTCTGTAGTGGAGGATGTTGTTGACCACTCCCCTCTCTGTAGTGGAGGATGTTGTTGACCACTCCCCTCTCTGTAGTGGAGGATGCTGTTGACCACTCCCCTCTGTAGTGGAGGATGTTATTGACCACTCCCCTCTCTGTAGTGGAGGATGTTGTTGACCACTCCCCTTTCTGTAGTGGAGGATGTTGTTGACCACTCCCCTCTCTGTAGTGGAGGATGCTGTTGACCACTCCCCTCTCTGTAGTGGAGGATGTTGTTGACCACTCCCCTCTCTGTAGTGGAGGATGTTATTGACCACTCCCCTCTCTGTAGTGGAGGATGTTGTTGACCACTCCCCTCTCTGTAGTGGAGGATGTTGTTGACCACTCCCCTCTCTGTAGTGGAGGATGTTGTTGACCACTCCCCTCTCTGTAGTGGAGGATGTTGTTGACCACTCCCCTCTCTGTAGTGGAGGATGTTGTTGACCACTCCCCTCTCTGTAGTGGAGGATGTTGTTGACCACTCCCCTCTCTGTAGTGGAGGATGTTGTTGACCACTCCCCTCTCTGTAGTGGAGGATGCTGTTGACCACTCCCCTCTCTGTAGTGGAGGATGTTGTTGACCACTCCCCTCTCTGTAGTGGAGGATGTTGTTGACCACTCCCCTTTCTGTAGTGGAGGATGTTGTTGACCACTCCCCTCTCTGTAGTGGAGGATGTTGTTGACCACTCCCCTCTCTGTAGTGGAGGATGCTGTTGACCACTCCCCTCTCTGTAGTGGAGGATGTTGTTGACCACTCCCCTCTCTGTAGTGGAGGATGTTATTGACCACTCCCCTCTCTGTAGTGGAGGATGTTGTTGACCACTCCCCTCTCTGTAGTGGAGGATGCTGTTGACCACTCCCCTCTGTAGTGGAGGATGTTATTGACCACTCCCCTCTCTGTAGTGGAGGATGCTGTTGACCACTCCCCTCTCTGTAGTGGAGGATGTTATTGACCACTCCCCTCTCTGTAGTGGAGGATGCTGTTGACCACTCCCCTCTCTGTAGTGGAGGATGTTATTGACCACTCCCCTCTCTGTAGTGGAGGATGTTGTTGACCACTCCCCTCTCTGTAGTGGAGGATGTTGTTGACCACTCCCCTCTCTGTAGTGGAGGATGTTATTGACCACTCCCCTCTCTGTAGTGGAGGATGTTATTGACCACTCCCCTCTCTGTAGTGGAGGATGTTATTGACCACTCCCCTCTCTGTAGTGGAGGATGTTGTTGACCACTCCCCTCTCTGTAGTGGAGGATGTTGTTGACCACTCCCCTCTCTGTAGTGGAGGATGTTGTTGACCACTCCCCTCTCTGTAGTGGAGGATGTTGTTGACCACTCCCCTCTCTGTAGTGGAGGATGTTGTTGACCACTCCCCTCTCTGTAGTGGAGGATGCTGTTGACCACTCCCCTCTGTAGTGGAGGATGTTATTGACCACTCCCCTCTCTGTAGTGGAGGATGTTGTTTACCACTCCCCTTTCTGTAGTGGAGGATGTTGTTGACCACTCCCCTCTCTGTAGTGGAGGATGCTGTTGACCACTCCCCTCTCTGTAGTGGAGGATGTTGTTGACCACTCCCCTCTCTGTAGTGGAGGATGTTATTGACCACTCCCCTCTCTGTAGTGGAGGATGTTGTTGACCACTCCCCTCTCTGTAGTGGAGGATGTTGTTGACCACTCCCCTCTCTGTAGTGGAGGATGTTGTTGACCACTCCCCTCTCTGTAGTGGAGGATGTTGTTGACCACTCCCCTCTCTGTAGTGGAGGATGTTGTTGACCACTCCCCTCTCTGTAGTGGAGGATGTTGTTGACCACTCCCCTCTCTGTAGTGGAGGATGTTGTTGACCACTCCCCTCTCTGTAGTGGAGGATGCTGTTGACCACTCCCCTCTCTGTAGTGGAGGATGTTGTTGACCACTCCCCTCTCTGTAGTGGAGGATGTTGTTGACCACTCCCCTTTCTGTAGTGGAGGATGTTGTTGACCACTCCCCTCTCTGTAGTGGAGGATGTTGTTGACCACTCCCCTCTCTGTAGTGGAGGATGCTGTTGACCACTCCCCTCTCTGTAGTGGAGGATGTTGTTGACCACTCCCCTCTCTGTAGTGGAGGATGTTATTGACCACTCCCCTCTCTGTAGTGGAGGATGTTGTTGACCACTCCCCTCTCTGTAGTGGAGGATGCTGTTGACCACTCCCCTCTGTAGTGGAGGATGCTGTTGACCACTCCCCTCTCTGTAGTGGAGGATGCTGTTGACCACTCCCCTCTCTGTAGTGGAGGATGTTATTGACCACTCCCCTCTCTGTAGTGGAGGATGCTGTTGACCACTCCCCTCTCTGTAGTGGAGGATGTTATTGACCACTCCCCTCTCTGTAGTGGAGGATGTTGTTGACCACTCCCCTCTCTGTAGTGGAGGATGTTGTTGACCACTCCCCTCTCTGTAGTGGAGGATGTTATTGACCACTCCCCTCTCTGTAGTGGAGGATGTTATTGACCACTCCCCTCTCTGTAGTGGAGGATGTTATTGACCACTCCCCTCTCTGTAGTGGAGGATGTTGTTGACCACTCCCCTCTCTGTAGTGGAGGATGTTGTTGACCACTCCCCTCTCTGTAGTGGAGGATGTTGTTGACCACTCCCCTCTCTGTAGTGGAGGATGCTGTTGACCACTCCCCTCTCTGTAGTGGAGGATGTTGTTGACCACTCCCCTCTCTGTAGTGGAGGATGTTGTTGACCACTCCCCTCTCTGTAGTGGAGGATGTTGTTGACCACTCCCCTCTCTGTAGTGGAGGATGTTGTTGACCACTCCCCTTTCTGTAGTGGAGGATGTTGTTGACCACTCCCCTCTCTGTAGTGGAGGATGTTGTTGACCACTCCCCTCTCTGTAGTGGAGGATGTTGTTGACCACTCCCCTCTCTGTAGTGGAGGATGTTATTGACCACTCCCCTCTCTGTAGTGGAGGATGTTATTGACCACTCCCCTCTCTGTAGTGGAGGATGTTATTGACCACTCCCCTCTCTGTAGTGGAGGATGCTGTTGACCACTCCCCTCTCTGTAGTGGAGGATGTTGTTGACCACTCCCCTCTCTGTAGTGGAGGATGTTGTTGACCACTCCCCTCTCTGTAGTGGAGGATGTTATTGACCACTCCCCTCTCTGTAGTGGAGGATGCTGTTGACCACTCCCCTCTCTGTAGTGGAGGATGTTGTTGACCACTCCCCTCTCTGTAGTGGAGGATGTTGTTGACCACTCCCCTCTCTGTAGTGGAGGATGTTGTTGACCACTCCCCTCTCTGTAGTGGAGGATGTTGTTGACCACTCCCCTCTCTGTAGTGGAGGATGTTGTTGACCACTCCCCTCTCTGTAGTGGAGGATGCTGTTGACCACTCCCCTCTGTAGTGGAGGATGTTATTGACCACTCCCCTCTCTGTAGTGGAGGATGTTGTTGACCACTCCCCTTTCTGTAGTGGAGGATGTTGTTGACCACTCCCCTCTCTGTAGTGGAGGATGCTGTTGACCACTCCCCTCTCTGTAGTGGAGGATGTTGTTGACCACTCCCCTCTCTGTAGTGGAGGATGTTGTTGACCACTCCCCTCTCTGTAGTGGAGGATGTTGTTGACCACTCCCCTCTCTGTAGTGGAGGATGTTGTTGACCACTCCCCTCTCTGTAGTGGAGGATGTTGTTGACCACTCCCCTCTCTGTAGTGGAGGATGTTGTTGACCACTCCCCTCTCTGTAGTGGAGGATGTTGTTGACCACTCCCCTCTCTGTAGTGGAGGATGTTGTTGACCACTCCCCTCTCTGTAGTGGAGGATGTTGTTGACCACTCCCCTCTCTGTAGTGGAGGATGCTGTTGACCACTCCCCTCTCTGTAGTGGAGGATGTTATTGACCACTCCCCTCTCTGTAGTGGAGGATGTTGTTGACCACTCCCCTTTCTGTAGTGGAGGATGTTGTTGACCACTCCCCTCTCTGTAGTGGAGGATGTTGTTGACCACTCCCCTCTCTGTAGTGGAGGATGCTATTGACCACTCCCCTCTCTGTAGTGGAGGATGTTGTTGACCACTCCCCTCTCTGTAGTGGAGGATGTTATTGACCACTCCCCTCTCTGTAGTGGAGGATGTTGTTGACCACTCCCCTCTCTGTAGTGGAGGATGCTGTTGACCACTCCCCTCTGTAGTGGAGGATGTTATTGACCACTCCCCTCTCTGTAGTGGAGGATGCTGTTGACCACTCCCCTCTCTGTAGTGGAGGATGTTATTGACCACTCCCCTCTCTGTAGTGGAGGATGCTGTTGACCACTCCCCTCTCTGTAGTGGAGGATGCTGTTGACCACTCCCCTCTCTGTAGTGGAGGATGCTGTTGACCACTCCCCTCTCTGTAGTGGAGGATGTTGTTGACCACTCCCCTCTCTGTAGTGGAGGATGTTATTGACCACTCCCCTCTCTGTAGTGGAGGATGTTGTTGACCACTCCCCTCTCTGTAGTGGAGGATGCTGTTGACCACTCCCCTCTCTGTAGTGGAGGATGCTGTTGACCACTCCCCTCTCTGTAGTGGAGGATGTTGTTGACCACTCCCCTCTCTGTAGTGGAGGATGTTGTTGACCACTCCCCTCTCTGTAGTGGAGGATGCTGTTGACCACTGGCAGCTTCATTAAATAGTACCCACAAACACCAGAGTTCCTCTGTCCAGTGTCTGTGTTCATTTGCCCATCTTAATATTTTTTTTTTGTTGGCCAGAAGGCAGCATCCCGGTGTCGCCTCTTCACTGTTGAGGCTGATGTTTTGCGGGTACTATTTAATGAAGCTGCCAGTTGAGGACTTGTGAGGCGTCTGTTTCCCAAACTAGACACTCTAATATTCTTGCTCTGTTGTGCACCGGGGCCTCCCACTCCTCTTTCTATTCTGTTTAGAGCCAGTTTGCGCTGTTCTGTGAAGGGAGTAGAACACAGCATTGTACGAGATCTTCAGTTTCTTGCCAATTTCGCGCATGGAATAGCCTTAATTTCTCAGAACAAGAATAGACCGACGAGTTTCAGTAGAAAGTGCTTTGTTTCTGGCCATTTTGAGCCTGTAATCGAACCCACAGATGCTGTTTCTCCAGATACTCAACTAGTCAAATGAAGGCCAGTTTTACTGCTTCTTTAATCAGTACAACAGTTTTCAGCTGTGATAATATAATTGCAAAATGGTTTTCTAATGATCAATTAGCCTAATTAATAAATTAAAATGATAAACGTGGATTAGCTAACACAATGTGCCATTGGAACACAGGAGTGATGGTTGCTGATAATGGGCCCCTGTACGCCTATGTAGATATTCCATAAAAAATCAGCAGTTTCCAGCTACAATAGTCATTTACTATATTAACAATGTCTACACTGTGTTTCTGATCAATTTGATGTTATTTTAATGGACAAAAATGTTGCTTTTCTTTAAAAAACAAGGACATTTCTAAGTGATCCCAAACTTTTGAACGGTAGTATACCAGGACATATTGTATGTAGAACCTCTATGTATCTGTGTATCTCTCTCTCTAGTACCAGGATGGGTTCAACATAGTGAGGAGCAGGGAGGCATCTGAGCTGGCTTAGGGGTTAATATTGTGTCTCTCTCTCTAGTACCAGGATGGGTTCAACATAGTGAGGAGCAGGGAGGCATCTGAGCTGGCTTAGGGGTTAATATTGTGTCTCTCTCTCTAGTACCAGGATGGGTTCAACATAGTGAGGAGCAGGGAGGCATCTGAGCTGGCTTAGGGGTTAATATTGTCTCTCTCTCTCCAGTACCAGGATGGGTTCAACATAGTGAGGAGCAGGGAGGCATCTGAGCTGGCTTAGGGGTTAATATTGTCTCTCTCTCTCTCTAGTACCAGGATGGGTTCAACATAGTGAGGAGCAGGGAGGCATCTGAGCTGGCTTAGGGGTTAATATTGTCTCTCTCTCTCTCTAGTACCAGGATGGGTTCAACATAGTGAGGAGCAGGGAGGCATCTGAGCTGGCTTAGGGGTTAATATTGTCTCTCTCTCTCTCTAGTACCAGGATGGGTTCAACATAGTGAGGAGCAGGGAGGCATCTGAGCTGGCTTAGGGGTTAATATTGTGTCTCTCTCTCTAGTACCAGGATGGGTTCAACATAGTGAGGAGCAGGGAGGCATCTGAGCTGGCTTAGGGGTTAATATTGTGTCTCTCTCTCTAGTACCAGGATGGGTTCAACATAGTGAGGAGCAGGGAGGCATCTGAGCTGGCTTAGGGGTTAATATTGTGTCTCTCTCTCTAGTACCAGGATGGGTTCAACATAGTGAGGAGCAGGGAGGCATCTGAGCTGGCTTAGGGGTTAATATTGTGTGTCTCTCTCTAGTACCAGGATGGGTTCAACATAGTGAGGAGCAGGGAGGCATCCGAGCTGGCTTAGGGGTTAATATTGTCTCTCTCTCTAGTACCAGGATGGGTTCAACATAGTGAGGAGCAGGGAGGCATCTGAGCTGGCTTAGGGGTTAATATTGTGTCTCTCTCTCTCTAGTACCAGGATGGGTTCAACATAGTGAGGAGCAGGGAGGCATCTGAGCTGGCTTAGGGGTTAATATTGTGTCTCTCTCTCTAGTACCAGGATGGGTTCAACATAGTGAGGAGCAGGGAGGCATCTGAGCTGGCTTAGGGGTTAATATTGTGTGTCTCTCTCTAGTACCAGGATGGGTTCAACATAGTGAGGAGCAGGGAGGCATCTGAGCTGGCTTAGGGGTTAATATTGTGTCTCTCTCTCTAGTACCAGGATGGGTTCAACATAGTGAGGAGCAGGGAGGCATCTGAGCTGGCTTAGGGGTTAATATTGTGTGTCTCTCTCTAGTACCAGGATGGGTTCAACATAGTGAGGAGCAGGGAGGCATCTGAGCTGGCTTAGGGGTTAATATTGTCTCTCTCTCTCTCTAGTACCAGGATGGGTTCAACATAGTGAGGAGCAGGGAGGCATCTGAGCTGGCTTAGGGGTTAATATTGTCTCTCTCTCTCTCCAGTACCAGGATGGGTTCAACATAGTGAGGAGCAGGGAGGCATCTGAGCTGGCTTAGGGGTTAATATTGTCTCTCTCTCTCTCTAGTACCAGGATGGGTTCAACATAGTGAGGAGCAGGGAGGCATCTGAGCTGGCTTAGGGGTTAATATTGTGTCTCTCTCTCTAGTACCAGGATGGGTTCAACATAGTGAGGAGCAGGGAGGCATCTGAGCTGGCTTAGGGGTTAATATTGTGTGTCTCTCTCTAGTACCAGGATGGGTTCAACATAGTGAGGAGCAGGGAGGCATCTGAGCTGGCTTAGGGGTTAATATTGTGTCTCTCTCTCTAGTACCAGGATGGGTTCAACATAGTGAGGAGCAGGGAGGCATCTGAGCTGGCTTAGGGGTTAATATTGTGTGTCTCTCTCTAGTACCAGGATGGGTTCAACATAGTGAGGAGCAGGGAGGCATCTGAGCTGGCTTAGGGGTTAATATTGTCTCTCTCTCTCTCTAGTACCAGGATGGGTTCAACATAGTGAGGAGCAGGGAGGCATCTGAGCTGGCTTAGGGGTTAATATTGTCTCTCTCTCTCTCTCCAGTACCTGTATGCCTTCAACATTATCCCGATGAAAAGCATGGAGGCATCAGAACTGGTCAAGCAGCCTCAGGATGTCACTGAGAGCCCTTACAGCAGGATGGTTAGAGAGAACACTCTCTCTGACCTTACTGTCCAGGTACTCACACACACTCTTAGGATCTGAAAACCTCTCAGGGTTTGAATCTTCATGCTAAACAAAGGCCAACAACTAAGACACTGTATAGAGACGAGTATATGTCCACACCCCTTCAAATGAGTGTATTTGTCTATTTCGGCTGTTGCTGACATGTGTATTAAATGGAGCACACAGCCATGCGATCTCCATAGACTGATATCGGCAGTAGAATGGCCTTACTGAAGAGCTCAGTGACTTTCAACGTGGCACCGTCATAGGATGCCACCTTTCCAACAAGTCAGTTTGTCAAATTTCTGCGCTGCTAGAGCTGCCACCTTCAACTGTAAGTGCTGTTATTGTGAAGTCTAGGAGCAGTAATGGCTCAGCCGTGAAGTGGTGGTCCACACCAGCTCACAGAACGGGACTGCCGAGTGCTGAAACATGTAGCGTGTAAAAACCCTCTGTTCTCGGCTGCAGCACTCACTACCGAGTTCCTAACTGCCTCTGGAAGCAACGTCAGCACAAGAACTGTTCGCCGGGAGCTTCATGAAATGGGTTTCCATGTTTGCTAATTTATAATGAAATAAACAGAAATATCACATTTACATAAGTATTCAGACCATTTACTCAGTACTTTTGTTGAAGCACCTCTGTCAGATTACAGCCTAGTGTCTTCTTGGGTATGATGCTACAAGCTTGGCACACCTGTATTTGGGGGAGTTTCTCCCATTCTTCTCAGCAGATCCTCTCCAGCTCGGTCAGGTTGAATGGGGAGCATCGCTGCACAGCTATTTTCAGGTCTCTCCAGAGATGTTTGATTGGGTTAAATTCCCGGGCTCTGCCTGGGCCACTCGACATCCAGAGACTTGTCCCGAAGCCACTCCTGGGTTGTCTTGGCTGTGTGCTTAGGGTCGTTGTCCTGTTAGAAGGTGAACCTTCACCCCAGTCTGATGTCCTGAGCGCTCTGGAGCAAGTTTTCATCAAGGATCTCTCTGTACTTTACTCTGTTCATCTTTTCCTCAATCCTGACTAGTCTCCCAGTCCCTGCTGCTGAAAAACACCCCCACAGCACAATGCTGCCACCACCATGCTTCACTAGTCTCCCAGTCCCTGCTGCTGAAAAACACCCCCACAGCACAATGCTGCCACCCCCATGTTTCACCGTAGGGATGGTGGTTTCCTCCAGACGTGATGCTTGGTGTTCAGGACAAATAGTTGAATCTTGGTTTCGTCAAACCACAGGTCGGAGAGTCTTTCGGTGCCTTTTTGGCTAACTCCAAGCAGGCATGTGCCTTTTTATTGAGGAGTGGCTTCCGTCTGTCCACTCTACCATAAAGGCCTGGTTGGTGAAGTGCTACAGAGATGGTTGTCCTTCTGGAAGGTTCTCCCATCTCCACAGAGGAACTCTGGAGCTCTGCCAGAGTAACCATCGGGTTCTTGGTCACCTCCCTGACCAAGGCTCTTCTCCCCTTATTGCTCAGTTTGGGCAGGCGGCCAGCTCTAGGAAGAGTCTTGGTGGTTCCAAACTTCTTCCATTTAAGAATGATGGAGACCACTGTGTTCTTGGGGATCTTCAATACTGCAGAAATTGTTTTGATACCCTTCCCCAAATCTGTGTCTCGACACAATCCTGTCTCGGAGCTCTATGGACAATCCCTTCGACCTCATGGCTTGGTTTTTGCTCTGACATGCACTGTCAACTGTGGGACCTTTTTATAGACAGTTGTGAGCCTTTCCAAATGATGTCCAATCAATTGAATATACCACAGGTGGACTCCAATCAAGTTGTAGAAACATCTCAAGGATGATAAATGGAAACAGGATGCACCTGAGCTCAATTTGGAGTCTCATATCAAAGGGTCTGAATACTTAAGTAAATAAGGTATTTCTGTTTTTTTATTTTAATACATTTGCAAAAATTTCTGAACCTGATTTCGCTATGTCATTATGGGGTATTGTGTGTAGATTGCGGAGGTTTGTTTTTATTTTGGAATGAGGCTGTAACATAAGAATTTTGAAAAGGTCAAGGGTTCAGAATACTTTCCGAAGGCACTGTACATTATAGATGATTCGGTGCCTCCAACTTTGTGGCAACAGTTTGGGCAAGGTCCTTTCCTGTTTCAGCATGACCATGCCCCCGAGCACAAAGCGAGGTCCATACAGAAATGTTTTTATAGAGATCGGTGTGGAAGAACTTGACTGTCCTGGTCAGAGCCCTGACCTCAACCCCATCAAACACCTTTGGGATGAATTGGAATGGCGACTGTGAGCCAGGTCTAATCGCTCAACATCAGTGCCCGACCTCACAAATGCTCTTGTGGCTGAATCAGGAAGGAAGTCCCCACAGCAATGTTCCAACATCTAGTGGAAAGCCTTCCCAGAAGAGTGGAGGCTGTTATAGCAGTAATGTTCCAACATCTAGTCGAAAGTCTTCCCAGAAGAGTGGAAGCTGTTTTAGCAGCAAAGGGGGGGACCTACTCCATATTAATGCCCATGATTTCGCAATGAGATTTTGGACGAGCAGGTGTCCACATACTTTTGGTCATGGTAGAGTAGAAGGCCAACAACCTATAAAAGGTTTAACAGACAGACGGACATGGGAAGACCAACACGTTCTACCTTGAGGTCGGCAGCACATCTCATTCCCCTCCAGAGGAGAGGGCAACTCTAAATCGTCTTCCTGTTTCGTCCTTCCGGTGCCAAAGCATCAAGCCAGACCGTGGGGCTGAATAGACATTTAAAACAAGACTTAAGGACACTCATGATCTAAAGGCCAAATTCCAATAAGGAATAATTATCAGAAAATAGCCTTGAAAACACACACCGCTTTGACAATGCAGACGGTAAATATACACTGGACAAAACATTAAGAACACCTTCCTCATATTGAGTTGCTCCTCCCCTTTAGCCCTCAGAACAGCCTCAATTCGTCGGGCGTGGACTACAAGGTGTTGAAAGCGTTCCACAGAGATGCTGGCCCATGTCGACTCCACAAGGTGTTGAAAGCGTTCCACAGGGATGCTGGCCCATGTCGACTCCAATGCTTCCCACTGTTGTGTCACGTCGGATGTGCTTAAGGTGGTGGATGATGGTTGATACACACGGGACACTGTTGAGCGTGAAAACCCCAGCAACGTTGCAGTTCTTGACCCAAACCGGTGTTCCTGGCACCTACTATCATAACCCGTTCAGACACTTCAACATGTTGTCTTGTCTATTCACCCTCTGAATGGCACACAGACACAATCCATGTCTCCATTGTCTCAAGGCTTAAAAATCCTTCTTCAACCTGTCTCCTCCCCTTCATCTACACTGATTGAAGTGGATTTAACAGGTGACATCAATAAGGGATCATAGCTTTCACCTGGATTCACCTGGTCAGTCTGTCATGGAAAATGTTCTTAAATGTTTTGTATACTGTGTGTATCTCTCTCAGGAGCCGGCATCTCAGTTCTTCTTTGACCTGGGGAAGAAGCAGCGTGGAGGGGGGCGTGGCCAGGGGGGGCGTGGTAGGAAGAGGCCCTCAGACGGAGACGGGCAGAATCAAGGACAGCCGTGGGATTCAGACCGGCAGAGTCAGAGACTGCCCTTTGAGCTAGACAGGCCTAAACAACCCCGCAGGCCCCGTGAGTCTCCCTCCCTCGCTCTCACAGACACACACACACACCCTCCCACACCCTTATACACACACCCTCACCGTCTCCCACCCTCACCATCTCCCACCCTCACCGTCTCCCACCCTCACCGTCTCCCACCCTCACTGTCTCCCACCCTCTCATGTATGTCTCTCTCTCTCTCTCTGTGTGTCTGGTTCAGCTCAGCCCAGCAGTCCCTGTTGGTTCTGTCTGGCCAGCCCTCAGGTAGAGAAACACCTGGTCATCAGCATTGGTACACATGTGAGTTTCCACACACACAGTCTGAGTATTACAACGGATAGTAGAAAGTGGTTGTTCTGTTTAAAGGGCTCTGAAGCCCCCAGTTAACCATTTTGTGTTGATGTATTTTTCCTCAGTGCTACCTGGCCCTTGCTAAGGGCAGTCTAACCCCTCAGCATGTGTTGGTACTGCCCATCGGTCACTACCAGTCAGTAGTGGAACTGAGCTCTGAGGTGGTTAAAGAACTGGACCGATACAAGATGGCTGTCAGGACCTTCTATAAGAGCAAAGGACAGCGCTGTGTTCTGTTTGAGAGGAACTACCACAGCCAACACCTACAGATCCAGGTAGACTAGACTACACTCACCCCTCAGGGCCAGCCTGCCCAGATACAGGTAGACTAGACTACACTCACCCCTCAGGGCCAGCCTGCCCAGATACAGGTAGACTAGACTACACTCACCCCTCAGGGCCAGCCTGCCCAGATACAGGTAGACTAGACTACACTCACCCCTCAGGGCCAGCCTGCCCAGATACAGGTAAACTAGACTACACTCACCCCTCAGGGCCAGCCTGCCCAGATACAGGTAGACTAGACTACACTCACCCCTCAGGGCCAGCCTGCCCAGATACAGGTAGACTAGACTACACTCACCCCTCAGGGCCAGCCTGCCCAGATACAGGTAGACTAGACTACACTCACCCCTCAGGGCCAGCCTGCCCAGATACAGGTAGACTAGACTACACTCACCCCTCAGGGCCAGCCTGCCCAGATACAGGTAGACTAGACTACACTCACCCCTCAGGGCCAGCCTGCCCAGATACAGGTAAACTAGACTACACTCACCCCTCAGGGCCAGCCTGCCCAGATACAGGTAGACTAGACTACACTCACCCCTCAGGGCCAGCCTGCCCAGATACAGGTAGACTAGACTACACTCACCCCTCAGGGCCAGCCTGCCCAGATACAGGTAGACTAGACTACACTCACCCCTCAGGGCCAGCCTGCCCAGATACAGGTAGACTAGACTACACTCACCCCTCAGGGCCAGCCTGCCCAGATACAGGTAGACTAGACTACACTCACCCCTCAGGGCCAGCCTGCCCAGATACAGGTAAACTAGACTACACTCACCCCTCAGGGCCAGCCTGCCCAGATACAGGTAGACTAGACTACACTCACCCCTCAGGGCCAGCCTGCCCAGATACAGGTAGACTAGACTACACTCACCCCTCAGGGCCAGCCTGCCCAGATACAGGTAGACTAGACTACACTCACCCCTCAGGGCCAGCCTGCCCAGATACAGGTAGACTAGACTACACTCACCCCTCAGGGCCAGCCTGCCCAGATACAGGTAGACTAGACTACACTCACCCCTCAGGGCCAGCCTGCCCAGATACAGGTAGACTAGACTACACTCACCCCTCAGGGCCAGCCTGCCCAGATACAGGTAGACTAGACTACACTCACCCCTCAGGGCCAGCCTGCCCAGATACAGGTAGACTAGACTACACTCACCCCTCAGGGCCAGCCTGCCCAGATACAGGTAGACTAGACTACACTCACCCCTCAGGGCCAGCCTGCCCAGATACAGGTAGACTAGACTACACTCACCCCTCAGGGCCAGCCTGCCCAGATACAGGTAGACTAGACTACACTCACCCCTCAGGGCCAGCCTGCCCAGATACAGGTAGACTAGACTACACTCACCCCTCAGGGCCAGCCTGCCCAGATACAGGTAGACTAGACTACACTCACCCCTCAGGGCCAGCCTGCCCAGATACAGGTAGACTAGACTACACTCACCCCTCAGGGCCAGCCTGCCCATCAGTTGTCATGATAATCACTCATTTCAACTTGATATATTCATCTCTTTCTGATGAGCTGATCATAGAGAAGGAGACAATCATTCTGCATTTCCTGCTGAGTAAACATAATTGCAAGTGGGCTCAAGTTAACACTGAAGACAGATGGGCAGCTAATAGGCTATTCAGAGCTTAATTAGTCCAGATGACTGCACTGAAGCCTTTGCACCCCCTGTAACAGTCTGTCCCTCCCCAGGGAGGTAGAACACCCCCTGTAACAGTCTGTCCCTCCCCAGGGAGGTAGAACAGCCCCTGTAACAGTCTGTCCCTCCCCAGGGAGGTAGAACAGCCCCTGTAACAGTCTGTCCCTCCCCAGGTATGTAGAACAGACCCTGTAACAGTCTGTCCCTCCCCAGGGAGGTAGAACAGACCCTGTAACAGTCTGTCCCTCCCCAGGGAGGTGGAACAGACCCTGTAACAGTCTGTCCCTCCCCAGGGAGGTGGAACAGACCCTGTAACAGTCTGTCCCTCCCCAGGGAGGTAGAACAGACCCTGTAACAGTCTGTCTCTCCCCAGGGAGGTAGAACAGACCCTGTAACAGTCTGTCCCTCCCCAGGGAGGTAGAACAGACCCTGTAACAGTCTGTCCCTCCCCAGGGAGGTAGAACAGACCCTGTAACAGTCTGTCCCTCCCCAGGGAGGTGGAACACCCCCTGTAACAGTCTGTCCCTCCCCAGGGATGTAGAACAGACCCTGTAACAGTCTGTCCCTCCCCAGGGAGGTGGAACACCCCCTGTAACAGTCTGTCCCTCCCCAGGGAGGTGGAACACCCCCTGTAACTGTCTGTCCCTCCCCAGGGAGGTAGAACAGACCCTGTAACAGTCTGTCCCTCCCCAGGTATGTAGAACAGCCCCTGTAACAGTCTGTCCCTCCCCAGGGAGGTAGAACAGCCCCTGTAACAGTCTGTCCCTCCCCAGGGAGGTAGAACAGACCCTGTAACAGTCTGTCCCTCCCCAGGTAGGTAGAACAGACCCTGTAACAGTCTGTCCCTCCCCAGGTAGGTAGAACAGACCCTGTAACAGTCTGTCCCTCCCCAGGTAGGTAGAACAGACCCTGTAACAGTCTGTCCCGCCCCAGGGAGGTAGAACAGCCCCTGTAACAGTCTGTCCCTCCCCAGGGAGGTAGAACAGCCCCTGTAACAGTCTGTCCCTCCCCAGGGAGGTAGAACAGCCCCTGTAACAGTCTGTCCCTCCCCAGGTATGTAGAACAGACCCTGTAACAGTCTGTCCCTCCCCAGGTAGGTAGAACAGACCCTGTAACAGTCTGTCCCTCCCCAGGGAGGTAGAACAGACCCTGTAACAGTCTGTCCCTCCCCAGGGAGGTAGAACACCCCCTGTAACAGTCTGTCCCTCCCCAGGGAGGTAGAACAGACCCTGTAACAGTCTGTCCCTCCCCAGGTAGGTAGAACAGACCCTGTAACAGTCTGTCCCTCCCCAGGTAGGTAGAACAGCCCCTGTAACAGTCTGTCCCTCCCCAGGGAGGTAGAACAGCCCCTGTAACAGTCTGTCCCTCCCCAGGGAGGTAGAACAGCCCCTGTAACAGTCTGTCCCTCCCCAGGTAGGTAGAACAGCCCCTGTAACAGTCTGTCCCTCCCCAGGGAGGTAGAACAGACCCTGTAACAGTCTGTCCCTCCCCAGGGAGGTAGAACAGCCCCTGTAACAGTCTGTCCCTCCCCAGGTATGTAGAACAGCCCCTGTAACAGTCTGTCCCTCCCCAGGGAGGTAGAACAGCCCCTGTAACAGTCTGTCCCTCCCCAGGTATGTAGAACAGACCCTGTAACAGTCTGTCCCTCCCCAGGTAGGTAGAACACCCCCTGTAACAGTCTGTCCCTCCCCAGGGAGGTAGAACACCCCCTGTAACAGTCTGTCCCTCCCCAGGGAGGTAGAACAGCCCCTGTAACAGTCTGTCCCTCCCCAGGTATGTAGAACAGCCCCTGTAACAGTCTGTCCCTCCCCAGGGAGGTAGAACAGCCCCTGTAACAGTCTGTCCCTCCCCAGGGAGGTAGAACAGCCCCTGTAACAGTCTGTCCCTCCCCAGGTATGTAGAACAGCCCCTGTAACAGTCTGTCCCTCCCCAGGTATGTAGAACAGCCCCTGTAACAGTCTGTCCCTCCCCAGGTATGTAGAACAGCCCCTGTAACAGTCTGTCCCTCCCCAGGGAGGTAGAACAGCCCCTGTAACAGTCTGTCCCTCCCCAGGGAGGTAGAACAGACCCTGTAACAGTCTGTCCCTCCCCAGGTATGTAGAACAGCCCCTGTAACAGTCTGTCCCTCCCCAGGGAGGTAGAACAGCCCCTGTAACAGTCTGTCCCTCCCCAGGTAGTACCAGTACCGGAGGATAAGTGTACCACTGAAGATATTAAAGAAGCCTTCCTGCTGCAGGCGCAGGAACAGAACATGGAGCTGATGGAGATACCCCAACACACTGACCTCCAACAGGTACCCACACTGACCTCAAACAGGTACACACACTGACCTCAAATAGGTACACACACTGACCTCAAACAGGTACACACACTGACCTCAAACAGGTACACACACTGACCTCAAACAGGTACACACACTGACCTCAAACAGGTACCCCAACACACTGACCTCAAACAGGTACCCCAACACACTGACCTCAAACAGGTACCACAACACACTGACCTCAAACAGGTACCCCAACACACTGACCTCAAACAGGTACCCCAACACACTGACCTCAAACAGGTACCCCAACACACTGACCTCAAACAGGTACCCCAACACACTGACCTCAAACAGGTACACACACTGACCTCAAACAGGTACCCCAACACACTGACCTCAAACAGGTACACACACTGACCTCAAACAGGTACCCCAACACACTGACCTCAAACAGGTACCCCAACACACTGACCTCAAACAGGTACACACACTGACCTCAAACAGGTACCCACACTGACCTCAAACAGGTACCCACACTGACCTCAAACAGGTACCCACACTGACCTCAAACAGGTACACACACTGACCTCAAACAGGTACCCACACTGACCTCAAACAGGTACACACACTGACCTCAAACAGGTACACACACTGACCTCAAACAGGTACACACACTGACCTCAAACAGGTACACACACTGACCTCAAACAGGTACACACACTGACCTCAAACAGGTACCCCAACACACTGACCTCAAACAGGTACCCACACTGACCTCAAACAGGTACCCACACTGACCTCAAACAGGTACCCACACTGACCTCAAACAGGTACACACACTGACCTCAAACAGGTACACACACTGACCTCAAACAGGTACCCCAACACACTGACCTCAAACAGGTACACACACTGACCTCAAACAGGTACCCCAACACACTGACCTCAAACAGGTACACACACTGACCTCAAACAGGTACACACACTGACCACAAACAGGTACACACACTGACCTCAAACAGGTACCCCAACACACTGACCTCAAACAGGTACACAAATTGACCTCAAACAGGTACCCCAACACACTGACCTCAAACAGGTACCCCAACACACTGACCTCAAACAGGTACCCCAACACACTGACCTCAAACAGGTACCCCAACACACTGACCTCAAACAGGTACCCCAACACACTGACCTCAAACAGGTACCCCAACACACTGACCTCAAACAGGTACACACACTGACATCAAGCAGGTACCCCAACACACTGACCTCAAACAGGTACACACACTGACCTCAAACAGGTACCCCAACACACTGACCTCAAACAGGTACCCCAACACACTGACCTCAAACAGGTACCCCAACACACTGACCTCAAACAGGTACCCACACTGACCTCAAACAGGTACACACACTGACCTCAAACAGGTACACACACTGACCTCAAACAGGTACCCACACTGACCTCAAACAGGTACACACACTGACCTCAAACAGGTACACACACTGACCTCAAACAGGTACACACACTGACCTCAAACAGGTACACACACTGACCTCAAACAGGTACACACACTGACCTCAAACAGGTACCCCAACACACTGACCTCAAACAGGTACCCACACTGACCTCAAACAGGTACACACACTGACCTCAAACAGGTACACACACTGACCTCAAACAGGTACACACACTGACCTCAAACAGGTACCCCAACACACTGACCTCAAACAGGTACCCACACTGACCTCAAACAGGTACACACACTGACCTCAAACAGGTACCCCAACACACTGACCTCAAACAGGTACCCCAACACACTGACCTCAAACAGGTACACACACTGATCACAAACAGGTACACACACTGACCTCAAACAGGTACACACACTGACCTCAAACAGGTACACACACTGACCTCAAACAGGTACACACACTGACCTCAAACAGGTACACACACTGACCTCAAACAGGTACCCCAACACACTGACCTCAAACAGGTACCCCAACACACTGACCTCAAACAGGTACACACACTGACCTCAAACAGGTACACACACTGACCTCAAACAGGTACACACACTGACCTCAAACAGGTACACACACTGACCACAAACAGGTACCCACACTGACCTCAAACAGGTACCCCAACACACTGACCTCAAACAGGTACACACACTGACCTCAAACAGGTACACACACTGACCTCAAACAGGTACCCCAACACACTGACCTCAAACAGGTACACACACTGACCACAAACAGGTACCCACACTGACCTCAAACAGGTACACACACTGACCTCAAACAGGTACACACACTGACCTCAAACAGGTACCCAAACACACTGACCTCAAACAGGTACCCCAACACACGGACCTCAAACAGGTACCCCAACACACGGACCTCAAACAGGTACACACACTGACCTCAAACAGGTACCCCAACACACTGACCTCAAACAGGTACACACACTGACCTCAAACAGGTACACACACTGACCTCAAACAGGTACACACACTGACCTCAAACAGATACACACACTGACCTCAAACAGGTACACACACTGACCTCAAACAGGTACACACACTGACCTCAAACAGGTACACACACTGACCTCAAACAGGTACCCCAACACACTGACCTCAAACAGGTACCCCAACACACTGACCTCAAACAGGTACCCCAACACACTGACCTCAAACAGGTACCCCAACACACTGACCACAAACAGGTACACACACTGACCTCAAACAGGTACCCCAACACACTGACCTCAAACAGGTACCCACACTGACCTCAAACAGGTACACACACTGACCTCAAACAGGTACACACACTGACCTCAAACAGGTACACACACTGACCTCAAACAGGTACACACACTGACCTTAAACAGGTACCCCAACACACTGACCTCAAACAGGTACCCCAACACACTGACCTCAAACAGGTACCCCAACACACTGACCTCAAACAGGTACCCCAACACACTGACCTCAAACAGGTACCCCAACACACTGACCTCAAACAGGTACCCCAACACACTGACCTCAAACAGGTACCCCAACACACTGACCTCAAACAGGTACCCCAACACACTGACCTCAAACAGGTACCCCAACACACTGACCTCAAACAGGTACCCCAACACACTGACCTCCAACAGGTACCCCAACACACTGACCTCCAACAGGTACCCCAACACACTGACCTCCAACAGGTACCCCAACACACTGACCTCCAACAGGTACCCCAACACACTGACCTCCAACAGGTACACACACTGACCTCAAACAGGTACACACACTGACCTCAAACAGGTACACACACTGACCACAAACAGGTACACACACTGACCTCAAACAGGTACCCACACTGACCACAAACAGGTACACACACTGACCTCAAACAGGTACACACACTGACCTCAAACAGGTACACACACTGACCTCAAACAGGTACACACACTGACCTCAAACAGGTACACACACACACACACACACACACAGCCCTCAAACAGGTACACACACCTCAAACAGGTACACACACACACACCTCAAACAGGTACTGATACTGGACCGTGTTCTACAACATGTTAAATATCATACAGCTATTAGATCTAGGATACACCCTGTCACAGTCGGTTGTAACACAGCCTGGGTTCGAACCCCAAGCTGTAGGTTTGTGTTATTTATTAGTTAACCTTTATTCATACAGGTTTTTCTCATTGAGATAACATCTCTTTTCCAAGAGAGACCTGGTCCAATAGCAGCAGGGGGAACAACGTTTCAGACAAAACAACTTACTGACACAACAGTAAACAGAACTATAAACACACATACAGTCCAATTACATATGACGTTAAAAACATAAGTGTTGACTAACATTAGGATTTACAGACAGCACTTGAACGAGTGTCTATAGCCACCAGAGTCTTTATGCCACAGATTTCAGGGGATGTGTAAAGTCCAGAGAAGGGTAAGTACCCAGAGAACAGTCCTGACATGGTTAAGTACCTAGAGAACAGTCCTGACATGGTTAAGTACCCAGAGAACAGTCCTGACATGTCAGAGCAGGAATGGTTAAGTACCCAGAGAACAGTCCTGACATGGTTAAGTACCCAGAGAACAGTCCTGACATGGTTAAATACCTAGAGAACAGTCCTGACATGGTTAAGTACCCAGAGAACAGTCCTGACATGGTTAAGTACCTAGAGAACAGTCCTGACATGGTTAAGTACCTAGAGAACAGTCCTGACATGGTTAAGTACCTAGAGAACAGTCCTGACATGGTTAAGTACCTAGAGAACAGTCCTGACATGGTTAAGTACCTAGAGAACAGTCCTGACATGGTTAAGTACCCAGAGAACAGTCCTGACATGGTTAAGTACCTAGAGAACAGTCCTGACATGGTTAAGTACCTAGAGAACAGTCCTGACATGGTTAAGTACCTAGAGAACAGTCCTGACATGGTTAAGTACCTAGAGAACAGTCCTGACATGGTTAAGTACCCAGAGAACAGTCCTGACATGTCAGAGCAGGAATGGTTAAGTACCCAGAGAACAGTCCTGACATGGTTAAGTACCCAGAGAACAGTCCTGACATGGTTAAATACCTAGAGAACAGTCCTGACATGGTTAAGTACCCAGAGAACAGTCCTGACATGGTTAAGTACCTAGAGAACAGTCCTGACATGGTTAAGTACCTAGAGAACAGTCCTGACATGGTTAAGTACCTAGAGAACAGTCCTGACATGGTTAAGTACCTAGAGAACAGTCCTGACATGGTTAAGTACCTAGAGAACAGTCCTGACATGGTTAAGTACCCAGAGAACAGTCCTGACATGGTTAAGTACCTAGAGAACAGTCCTGACATGGTTAAGTACCTAGAGAACAGTCCTGACATGGTTAAGTACCTAGAGAACAGTCCTGACATGGTTAAGTACCTAGAGAACAGTCCTGACATGGTTAAGTACCCAGAGAACAGTCCTGACATGTCAGAGCAGGAATGGTTAAGTACCCAGAGAACAGTCCTGACATGGTTAAGTACCTAGAGAACAGTCCTGACATGTCAGAGCAGGAATGGTTAAGTACCTAGAGAACAGTCCTAACATGGTTAAGTACCTAGAGAACAGTCCTAACATGGTTAAGTACCTAGAGAACAGTCCTGACATGGTTAAGTACCTAGAGAACAGTCCTGACATGTTTAAGTACCCAGAGAACAGTCCTGACATGGTTAAGTACCTAGAGAACAGTCCTGACATGGTTAAGTACCTAGAGAACAGTCCTGACATGGTTAAGTACCCAGAGAACAGTCCTGACATGGTTAAGTACCCAGAGAACAGTCCTGACATGGTTAAGTACCCAGAGAACAGTCCTGACATGGTTAAGTACCCAGAGAACAGTCCTGACATGGTTAAGTACCTAGAGAACAGTCCTGACATGGTTAAGTACCTAGAGAACAGTCCTGACATGGTTAAGTACCTAGAGAACAGTCCTGACATGGTTAAGTACCTAGAGAACAGTCCTGACATGTCAGAGCAGGAATGGTTAAGTACCTAGAGAACAGTCCTGACATGGTTAAGTACCTAGAGAACAGTCCTGACATGGAATAGCAGGAATGGTTAAGTACCAGAGAACAGTCCTGACATGGTTAAGTACCTAGAGAACAGTCCTGACATGTCAGAGCAGGAATGGTTAAGTACCTAGAGAACAGTCCTGACATGTCAGAGCAGGAATGGTTAAGTACCTAGAGAACAATCAAATCAAATCACATTTATTTATATAGCCCTTCGTACATCAGCTGATATTTCAAAGTGCTGTACAGAAACCCAGCCTAAAACCCCAAACAGCAAGCAATGCAGGTGTAGAAGCACGGTGGCTAGGAAAAACTCCCTATAAAGGCCAAACCCTAGGAAGAAACCTAGAGAGGAGCCAGGCTATGTCTGGTGGCCAGTCCTCTTCTGGCTGTGCCAGGTGGAGATTATAACAGAACATGGCCAAGATGTTCAAATGTTCATAAATGACCAGCATGGTCGAATAATAAGAAGGCAAAACAGTTGAAACTGGAGCAGCAGCACGGCCAGGTGGACTGGGGACAGCAAGGAGTCATCATGTCAGGTAGTCCTGAGGCATGGTCCTAGGGCTCAGGTCCTCAAAGAAAGAGAGAATTAAATTCACACAGGACACCGAATAGGACAGGAGAAGTACTCCAGATATAAAAAACTGACCCTAGCCCCCGACACATAAACTACTGCGGCATAAATACTGGAGGCTGAGACAGGAGGGGTCAGGAGACACTGTGGCCCCATCTGAGGACACCCCCGGACAGGGCCAAACAGGAAGGATATAACCCCACCCACTTTGCCAAAGCACAGCCCCCATACCACTAGCGGGATATCTTCAACCACCTACTTACCATCCTGAGACAAGGCTGAGTATAGCTCACAAAAGATCTCCGCCATGGCACAACCCAAGGGGGGGTGCCAACCCAGACAGGAGGACCACATCAGTGAATCAACACACTAAGGTGACGCACCCCTTCCAGGGACGGCATGAGAGAGCCCCAGTAAGCCAGTGACTCAGCCCCTGTAATAGGGTTAGAGGCAGAGAATCCCAGTGGAAAGAGGGGAACCGGCCAGGCAGAGACAGCAAGGGCGGTTCGTTGCTCCAGAGCCTTTCCGTTCACCTTCCCACTCCTGGGCCAGACTACACTCAATCATATGACCCACTGAAGAGATGAGTCTTCAGTAAAGACTTAAAGGTTGAGACCGAGTTTGTGTCTCTGACATGGGTAGGCAGACCGTTCCATAATAATGGAGCTCTATAGGAGAAAGCCCTGCCTCCAGCTGTTTGCTTAGAAATTCTAGGGACAATTAGGAGGCCTGCGTCTTGTGACCGTAGGTATGTACGGCAGGACCAAATTAGAGAGATAGGTAGGAGCAAGCCCATGTAATGCTTTGTAGGTTAGCAGTAAAACCTTGAAATCAGCCCTTGCTTTGACAGGAAGCCAGTGTAGGAAGGCTAGCACTGGAGTAATATAATATTTTTTTTTGGTTCTAGTCAGGATTCTAGAAGCCGTATTCAGCACTAACTGAAGTTTATTTAGTGCTTTATCCGGGTAGCCGGAAAGTAGAGCATTGCAGTAGTCTAACCTAGAAGTGACAAAAGCATGGATTAATTTTTCTGCATAATTTTTGGACAGAAAGTTTCTGATTTTTGCAATGTTACGTAGATGGAAAAAAGCTGTCCTTGAAATGGTCTTGATATGTTCTTCAAAAGAGAGATCAGGGTCCAGAGTAACGCCGAGGTCCTTCACAGTTTTATTTGAGACGACTGTACAACCATTAAGATTAATTGTCAGATTCAACAGAAGATCTCTTTGTTTCTTGGGACCTAGAACAAGCATCTCTGTTTTGTCCGAATTTAAAAGTAGAAAGTTTGCAGCCATCCACTTCCTTATGTCTGAAACACATGCTTGCTTCTAGCAAGGGCAATTTTGGGGCTTCACCATGTTTCATTGAAATGTACAGCTGTGTCATCCGCATAGCAGTGAAAGTTAACATTATGTTTTTGAATGACATCCCCAAGAGGTAAAATATATAGTGAAAACAATAGTGGTCCTAAAACGGAACCTTGAGGAACACCGAAATTTACAGTTGATTTGTCAGAGGAAAAACCATTCACAGAGACAAACTGATATCTTTCCGACAGATAAGATCTAAACTAGGCCAGAACTTGTCCGTGTAGACCAATTTGGGTTTCCAATCTCTCCAAAAGAATGTGGTGATCGATGGTATCAAAAGCAGCACTAAGGTCTAGGAGCAGGAATGGTTAAGTACCTAGAGAACAGTCCTGACATGTCAGAGCAGGAATGGTTAAGTACCTAGAGAACAGTCCTGACATGTCAACGCAGGAGTCAGATTTCTCTCATATTGTTTGGGAGAAATGTGCATAGTTCTCACGTGCATTTACGGAGCAAGAGTGTGGTTTCTCCCAAAACTCGAGGGAGAAACAGTCATATACAGTCATACCTGTACCAGACTGGGGGGAGCACCAGTACCAGACTGGGAGAGACGGGGCAGGGGGGGCACCTGTACCAGACTGGGAGAGACATGGCAGGGGGAGGGGCACCAGTCCAGACTGGGAGAGAAGGGGGGGGACATCTGTACCAGACTGGGAGAGACAGGGCATGGATGGGGAGCACCTGTACCAGACTGGGAGAGGCAGACCAGGGCAGGGGGGGCACCTGTACCAGATGGGAGAGACAGGGCAGCGGGGGGGCACCTGTACCAGACTGGGAGAGACGGGGGGGGACACCTGTACCAGACTGGGAGAGACAGGGCAGGGAGGGGGAGCACCTGTACCAGACTGGGAGAGGCAGACCAGGGCAGGGGGGGGCCACCTGTACCAGACTGGGAGAGAGGGGGCCGGGGGGGGCACCTGTACTAGACTGGGAGAGACATGGCAGGTGGGGACACCTGTAACTGACTGGGGGGGGGGCACCTGTACCAGACTGGGAGAGACGGGGCAGGGGGAGGGGCACCAGTCCAGACTGGGAGAGAAGGGGGGGGGGCACCTGTACCAGACTGGGAGAGACAGGGCAGGGAGGGGGAGCACCTGTACCAGACTGGGAGAGGCAGACCAGGGCAGGGGGGGGCACCTGTACCAGACTGGGAGAGACAGGGCAGCGGGGGGGCACCTGTACCAGACTGGGAGAGACAGGGCAGGGAGGGGGAGCACCTGTACCAGACTGGGAGAGACATACCAGGGCAGGGGGGGCACCTGTACCAGACTGGGAGAGACAGGGCAGGGGCAGGGGGAGGGGCACCAGTCCAGACTGGGAGAGAAGGGGGGGGACACCTGTACCAGACTGGGAGAGACAGGGCAGGGAGGGGGAGCACCTGTACCAGACTGGGAGAGACATACCAGGGCAGGGGGGGCACCTGTACCAGACTGGGAGAGACAGGGCAGGGGCAGGGGGAGGGGCACCAGTCCAGACTGGGAGAGAAGGGGGGGGACACCTGTACCAGACTGGGAGAGACAGGGCAGGGAGGGGGAGCACCTGTACCAGACTGGGAGAGACAGACCAGGGCAGGGAGGGGCACCTGTACCAGATTGGGAGAGACAGGGCAGGGGGGGGGCACCAGTCCAGACTGGGAGAGACGGGGGGGGACACCTGTACCAGACTGGGAGAGACAGGGCAGGGAGGGGGAGCACCTGTACCAGACTGGGAGAGGCAGACCAGGGCAGGGGGGGGGGCACCTGTACCAGACTGGGAGAGACAGGGCAGGGGAGGGGAGGCGGGCAGGCCTGCAGAGAGATCAGTTCTGTGGCCAACAGAGCACATGGATCCCACTGTATCGACGTGGAAAGGAACCCGTCCAGTTGGCTGCATTGAAGGTCTATAGTTCAGCTGAGCTGATGAAACTTACACTATAAAATATGATCAGTGGTTTCTTTCCTGATATTTAAGGTTAGACGATACCATCTGAGTAGGACATTCTGTCAAACTCTTCCCACAGAGGGCTGAGTGTCTGCGGGTTTTCGCTCCACTCTTGTGGATGTTTAAATGTATATGTTGCAACCCTGTGATGCCTTAGACCGCTGTGCCACTCGGAGGACAGTTTATTTATTTTTAATACATTTGAATACATTTCTAAAAACCTTTAGGTGGAAATAAAACTATTTTAATCCATTTTAGGAAACGGCTCTAACAAAATGTGGGCAAAGTCAAATGGTCTGAATACTTTGTGTGTGTGTATATACAGTACTAGTCAAGGTTTGGACACACCTAGTCATTCAAGTTTAAATTTTATTTTTATGTTTACTATTTTCTATTTTTTCATTGTAGAATAATAATGAAGACATCAAAACTATGAAATAACACCTATGGAATCATGTTGAAACCAAAAAAGTGTTTAAACAAATCAAAATATATTTGAGATTCTTCAAAGTAGCCACCCTTTGAAACACCTTCTCTCCACCAGCTTCACGAGGTAGTCACCTGGAACACCTTCTCTCCACCAGCTTCACGAGGTAGTCACCTGGAACACCTTCTCTCCACCAGCTTCACGAGGTAGTCACCTGGAACACCTTCTCTCCACCAGCTTCACAAGGTAGTCACCTGGAACACCTTCTCTCCACCAGCTTCACGAGGTAGTCACCTGGAACACCTTCTCTCCACCAGCTTCACAAGGTAGTCACCTGGAACACCTTCTCTCCACCAGCTTCACGAGGTAGTCACCTGGAACACCTTCTCTCCACCAGCTTCACGAGGTAGTCATCTGGAACACCTTCTCTCCACCAGCTTCACGAGGTAGTCATCTGGAACACCTTCTCTCCACCAGCTTCACGAGGTAGTCATCTGGAACACCTTCTCTCCACCAGCTTCACGAGGTAGTCACCTGGAACACATTCTCTCCACCAGCTTCACGAGGTAGTCACCTGGAACACCTTCTCTCCACCAGCTTCACGAGGTAGTCACCTGGAACACCTTCTCTCCACCAGCTTCATGAGGTAGTCACCTGGAACACATTCTCTCCACCAGCTTCACGAGGTAGTCACCTCGAACACATTTAAATTAAAAGGTGTGCCTTGTTAAAAGTTAATTTGTGGAATTTATTTCCTCAATGCGTTTGAGCCAATGAATTGTGTTGTGACAAGGTAGGGGTGGTATACAGAACATAGCCCTATTTGGTAAAATAGTCTATATTTTGGCAAGAACATTTCAAATGAGCAAAGAGAAACGACCGTCATTACTTTAAGACATGAAGGTCAGTTAATTAATCCGGGAAAAGGTCAAGAACTTTGAACATTTTTCAAGTGCAGTCGCAAAAACCATCATGACAGCCACAGGAAAGGAAGACCCAGAGTTACCTCTGCTCAGAGGATCAGTTCATTAGAGTTACCTGTCTCTCATGAGGACCACCACAGGAAAGGAAGACCCAGAGTTACCTCTGCTCAGAGGATCAGTTCATTAGAGTTACCTGTCTCTCATGAGGACCGCCACAGGAAAGGAAGACCCAGAGTTACCTCTGCTCAGAGGATCAGTTCATTAGAGTTAACTGTCTCTCATGAGGACCGCCACAGGAAAGGAAGACCCAGAGTTACCTCTGCTCAGAGGATCAGTTCATTAGAGTTAACTGTCTCTCATGAGGACCGCCACAGGAAAGGAAGACCCAGAGTTACCTCTGCTCAGAGGATCAGTTCATTAGAGTTAACTGTCTCTCATGAGGACCGCCACAGGAAAGGAAGACCCAGAGTTACCTCTGCTCAGAGGATCAGTTCATTAGAGTCACCAGCCTCAGATTGCAGCCCAAATAAATTATTCACAGAGTTCAAGTAACCGACACATCTGAACATCAACTGTTCAGAGGAGACTGTGTGAATCAGGCCTTCGTGGTTGAATTGCTGCAAAGAAACCACTACTAAAGGACACCAATAAGAAGAGACTTGCTTGGTCCAGGAAACACGAGCAATGGACATTAGACTGGTGGAAATCTGTCCTTTGGTCTGATGAATCCAAATGTGAGATGTTTGGTTGCAACCGCCGTGTCTTTATGAGACCAGAGTAGGTGAACGGATGATCTCTGCATGTGTGAACGTGTAGCGGTATTTTTTAGAGAGGGGTAAAGATAAAGATTTTGTTCGGGGCGCCAGGCAGGTATTAACCGAAAGGAAAAGAGTAGAATAGAGAGAGTACCACTACCAGACCCACCACACACATCAGCAGAAGAGACTGCCTAGAGTGTAGCCTGTTTACCAGATAGCCAGTGGAGAGAAAAGAGAATACACACCCTATAAAACCCACATCACAGCACAGGGGTAACCCCACCAATAATACCTCATACAATAATACTAATAAATGTAATTTTAATGTAATAATAATAATAATAAATGTATAATGTAATTTTTTAATCACCGATGATTGAGTTAAATACTTTATAAACTACACACACTGAAAATAAACCAAACTTCTGCAGCATACACACAATCAAACTGTCGCGCCACCCAAGAGCTCCTCCCCAAAGAGCTAAAAAAGCTGTCTTTATTTCCTCCTTCCTTACTGCTGATGCTCTCTTAAAGTGGCAGCGCACAGTGAAGGCTCCGTGCAGGATTTCGCCACAAACGGATGATCTCTGCATGTGTGGTTCCCAGCGTGAAGCATGGAGGAGGAGGTGTGGGGGTGCTTTGCTTGTGACACTGTGATTTTATTTAGAATTCAAGTCACACTTAACCAGCATGGCTACCATAGCATTCTGCAGCGGTACTCCATCCCATCTGGTTTTTGCTTCGTGGGACTATCATTTGTTTTTCAAGAGGACAACGACCCAAAACACACCTCCAGGCTATGTAAGAGCTATTTGACCAAGGAGAGGGATGGAGTACTGCATCAGATGACCTGGCCTCCAAGATCACCTGACCTCAACCCAATTGAGATGGTTTGGGATGAGATGGACCGCAGAGTGAAGGAAAAGCAGCCAACAAGTGCTCAGCATATGTGGGACCTCTGTCAAGACTGTTGGGAAAGCATTCCAGGTGAAGCTGGTTGAGAGAATGCCAAGTGTGCAAAGCTGTCAAGGCAAAGGGTGGCTATTTGAAGGTAATCAAATATAAAATATATTTAACACTTTTTTGTTTGTTTTTTTGGTTACTACATGATTCCATATGTGTTTCTTTTTTAATAGTTGTGATGTCTTCTACTACTCTACAATGTAGAAAATAGTCCAAATAAAGAAAAACCCTTGAATGAGTAGGTGTCTAAACGTTTGACTTGTACTGTGTATATATTTTTAAACATCATATCCATATCAATCCAAATGCCTCAGTATTTATGTGTGGGAACACGTTCCATTGGAGAACCAACATCTAATGAGTGAACATGTTGTAGGAATGTTTCAGATGAACTGAAGTTTAAAACATGTATTTCATTTTAAGTTGATGGTAACAATGCTAGTTGGTAACAATGCTAGGAGATGATAATGCTAGGACACGGTAATGCTGGGAAATGATAATGTTAGGACATACTGGGAGATGATAATGCTATGACATGGTAATGTTGGGAGATAATGCCAGGACATGGTAATGTTGTGAGATGATAATGCTAGGGCATGGTAATGCTAGGAGATGATAATGTTAGGACATGGTAATGCTGGGAGATGATGATGCTATGAGATGATAATGCTGTGAGATGATAATGCTGAGAAAAGGTAATGCTGTGGTCGTCTGTAGGCCATTTGGTAGAGCATGGTGCTTGCAACACCAGGATAGTGGGTTGGATTCCCGGGACCACCCAGACGTTAACTCTAACAGGACTGTTAAGTTGCTTTTACATATTTTCTGATAATTCTTGGTTATAATAAATTATATATTTTTTCTATCAGATTGCTCCTCCAGGGACACCGTACTTCTACGTAGAGCTGGACTCTGGAGAGAAGCTCTTCTACCGCATTCAGAAAAACTTCCCTCTGCAGTTTGGCAGGTATATACACACACACACACCATATATGATCTAACCTAAAAACTAGTGATGTGGATCTTTCAAGGATAAAGTGTTACCTGTCTAACAGGGGGTGTTCTTTAAGCCTATCCAACATAATCCAGGTAGAATCAAGAATTCTGCAGGGCAGCTGTCTAGGCCCCTTGTTTCAATATTTACTGACGACATGTCACTCACTGGCTTTGAGTTAAGCCAGAGTGTCTATATATGCGGATGACTCAACACTATACACGTCAGCTACTACAGTGACTGAAATGACTGCAACACTCAACACTATACACTTTAGCTACTACAGTGACTGAAATGACTGCAACACTCAACACTATACACGTCAGCTACTACAGTGACTGAAATGACTGCAACACTCAACACTATACACGTCAGCTACTACAGAGACTGAAATGACTGCAACACTCAACACTATACACGTCAGCTACTACAGAGACTGAAATGACTGCAACACTCAACACTATACACTTTAGCTACTACAGTGACTGAAATGACTGCAACACTCAACACTATACACGTCAGCTACTACAGAGACTGTAATGACTGCAACACTCAACACTATACACGTCAGCTACTACAGAGACTGAAATGACTGCAACACTCAACACTATACACGTCAGCTACTACAGAGACTGAAATGACTGCAACACTCAACACTATACACGTCAGCTACTACAGTGACTGAAATGACTGCAACACTCAACACTATACACGTCAGCTACTACAGAGACTGTAATGACTGCAACACTCAACAC
Organism: Oncorhynchus mykiss; assembly: GCF_013265735.2. Lineage (NCBI taxonomy): Eukaryota > Metazoa > Chordata > Actinopteri > Salmoniformes > Salmonidae > Oncorhynchus > Oncorhynchus mykiss. Next base: position 510,097 of record NW_023493674.1, on the reverse strand, counting down.
TATACACGTCAGCTACTACAGAGACTGAAATGACTGCAACACTCAACACTATACACGTCAGCTACTACAGAGACTGAAATGACTGCAACACTCAACACTATACATGTCAGCTACTACAGAGACTGTAATGACTGCAACACTCAACACTATACACTTTAGCTACTACAGAGACTGAAATGACTGCAACACTCAACACTATACACTTTAGCTACTACAGTGACTGAAATGACTGCAACACTCAACACTATACACGTCAGCTACTACAGAGACTGAAATGACTGCAACACTCAACACTATACACGTCAGCTACTACAGTGACTGAAATGACTGCAACACTCAACACTATACACGTCAGCTACTACAGAGACTGAAATGACTGCAACACTCAACACTATACACGTCAGCTACTACAGTGACTGAAATGACTGCAACACTCAACACTATACACGTCAGCTACTACAGAGACTGTAATGACTGCAACACTCAACACTATACACGTCAGCTACTACAGAGACTGAAATGACTGCAACACTCAACACTATACACGTCAGCTACTACAGAGACTGAAATGACTGCAACACTCAACACTATACATGTCAGCTACTACAGAGACTGTAATGACTGCAACACTCAACACTATACACTTTAGCTACTACAGAGACTGAAATGACTGCAACACTCAACACTATACACTTTAGCTACTACAGTGACTGAAATGACTGCAACACTCAACACTATACACGTCAGCTACTACAGAGACTGAAATGACTGCAACACTCAACACTATACACGTCAGCTACTACAGTGACTGAAATGACTGCAACACTCAACAAAGAGCTGCAGTTAGTTTCAGAGTGGGTGGCAAGAAATAAGTTAGCCCTAAATATGTCTAAAACTAAAAGCATTGTATTTGGAACAAAACACTCACTAAACCCTCAACCTCAACTAAATCTCATAATAAATCATGTGGAAATTGAGCAAGTTGAGGTGACTTAACCCTGGATTGTAAACTGTCATGGTCAAAACATGTTGATACAACAGTAGCTAAGATGGGGAGAAGTCTGTCCATTCTAAAGTGCTGCTCTACCTTCGTAACAACACTATCAACAAGGCAGGTCCTACAGGCCCTAGTTTCTACCTTCTTTACAACACTATCAACAAGGCAGGTCCTACAGGCCCTAGTTTCTACCTTCTTAACAGCACTATCAACAAGGCAGGTCCTACAGGCCCTAGTTTCTACCTTCTTAACAACACTATCAACAAGGCAGGTCCTACAGGCCCTAGTTTCTACCTTCTTAACATCACTATCAACAAGACAGGTCCTACAGGCCCTAGTTTCTACCTTCTTAACATCACTATCAACAAGGCAGGTCCTACAGGCCCTAGTTTCTACCTTCTTAACATCACTATCAACAAGGCAGGTCCTACAGGCCCTAGTTTCTACCTTCTTTACAACACTATCAACAAGGCAGGTCCTACAGGCCCTAGTTTCTACCTTCTTAACAACACTATCAACAAGGCAGGTCCTACAGGCCCTAGTTTCTACCTTCTTAACAACATTATCAACAAGGCAGGTCCTACAGGCCCTAGTTTCTACCTTCTTAGCATCACTATCAACAAGGCAGGTCCTACAGGCCCTAGTTTCTACCTTCTTAACAGCACTATCAACAAGGCAGGTCCTACAGGCCCTAGTTTCTACCTTCTTAGCATCACTATCAACAAGGCAGGTCCTACAGGCCCTAGTTTCTACCTTCTTAGCATCACTATCAACAAGGCAGGTCCTACAGGCCCTAGTTTCTACCTTCTTAATTAACAACACTATCAACAAGGCAGGTCCTACAGGCCCTAGTTTCTACCTTCTTAACAACACTATCAACAAGGCAGGTCCTACAGGCCCTAGTTTCTACCTTCTTAACAACACTATCAACAAGGCAGGTCCTACAGGCCCTAGTTTTGTCTCACCTTGACTACTGTTCAGTCGTGTGGTCAGGTGCCACAAAGAGGGACTTAGGAAAATTGCAGTTGAGTATCTTGAGCATCAACATGTGGGTTTGATTACAGGCTCAAAATGGCCAGAAACAAAGTACTTTCTTCTGAAACTCGTCAGTCTATTCTTGTTCTGAGAAATTAAGGCTATTCCATGCGAGAAATTGTCAAGAATCTGAAGAGCTCGTACAATGCTGTGTACTACTCCCTTCACAGAACAGTGCAAACTGTTTCTAACCAGAATAGAAAGTGGGAGGCCCTGGTGCACAACTGAGCAAGAGTATAAGTACATTAGACTATCTCCGGTGGCAGGGTAGCCTAGTGGTTAGAGTGTTTGGCTAGTAACCACTGGTTGCAAGTTCAAATCCCCGAGCTGACAAGGTTCAAATCGGTCATACTGCCCCTGAACAGGCAGTTCCTAGGCCGTCATTGAAAATAAGAATTTGTTCTTAACTGACTTGCCTAGTTAAATAAAGGTAAAATAAAATAACAAATCTAGTTTGAGAAACAGGCAGCTTCATTAAATAGTACTCGCAAAACACCAGTCTCAACGTCAACAGTGAAGGGAGACTAGACATCTACCACACTACTACCAATATCAGATTAGAGCCATAAAGGAGACTAGACAACTACCACACTACTACCAATATCAGATTAGAGCCATAAAGGAGACTTGACATCTACAGATTAGGGCCATAAGGGAGAGTTGACATCTACAGATTAGGGCCATAAGGGAGAGTTGACATCTACAGATTAAGGCCATAAGGGAGAGTTGACATCTACAGATTAGGGCCATAAGGGAGAGTTGACATCTACAGATTAGGGCCATAAGGGAGACTTGACATCTACAGATTAGGGCCATAAGGGAGACTTGACATCTACAGATTAGGGCCATAAGGGAGAGTTGACATCTACAGATTAGGGCCATAAGGGAGACTTGACATCTACAGATTAGGGCCATAAGGGAGACTTGACATCTACAGATTAGGGCCATAAGGGAGACTTGACATCTACAGATTAGGGCCATAAGGGAGACTTGACATCTACAGATTAGGAGGCAATGCAGTCTGTTTTTTTGTCCCCTGACTCTGGTTCTGAAATCACCTTCAAGTGTTTGAGCTAGTAATGTATCAATATTTATCCTTTACAAATTAGTAATGTATCAATAATTATCCTTTACAAATTAGCGATGACATGGCCGATGAATATCAGTTTGGATTTCATCCCCATCTCTAAATGGAATGGTTTTGACTGTTTGGAAGTTTTGACAGAGTGATTTTCTCTTCTTCTCTTGCTTCTGCTGTCCTTGTTAAGAAATGATCAACTTTACCCTGTCTATGACCATATACACTGATTGTTTCAGGAAAAACTACCAAACCTATGGTGAACCTGATGGTGAACCTGAGCAATCTAAATCACATCCACTGTAAGCCCGTTCAGCAGGTACAGTCAGGCTACTGATATTGCCTGGAGACTAGACATCTACCACACTACTACCAATATCAGATTAGGGCCAAAATAGATTCTAGACATCTACCACACCACTACCAATATCAGATTAGGGCCAAAAGGGATTCTAGACATTACCACACTACTACGCAGTTCCATGCTTGTAGATCAATGACTGTCAACGCAGTTCCATGCTTGGAGATCAATGACTGTCAACGCAGTTCCATGCTTGGAGATCAATGACTGTCAACGCAGTTCCATGCTTGGAGATCAATGACTGTCAACGCAGTTCCATGCTTGGAGATCAATGACTGTCAACGCAGTTCCATGCTTGGAGATCAATGACTGTCAACGCAGTTCCATGCTTGGAGATCAATGACTGTCAACGCAGTTCCATGCTTGGAGATCAATGACTGTCAACGCAGTTGAGATGAGAGATATTTTCAGAAGCTAGAAAGAAAGTAATATCAGCAAACAAAAATTGTGAACCAGCATGACCTTTGAACCTATTTTCTAACTGATGCTACGTTTTGGATCGGTTAGGGGTCCCTGGACTGATGCTATGTTTTGGATCGGTTAGGGGTCCCTGGACTGATGTTACGTTTTGGATCGGTTAGGGGTCCCTGGGCTGATGCTACGTTTTGGATCGGTTAGGGGTCCCTGGACTGATGCTACGTTTTGGATCGGTTAGGGGTCCCTGGACCGATGCTACGTTTTGGATCGGTTAGGGGTCCCTGGACTGATGCTACGTTTTGGATCGGTTAGGGGTCCCTGGACTGATGCTACGTTTTGGATCGGTTAGGGGTCCCTGGGCCGATGCTACGTTTTGGATCGGTTAGGGGTCCCTGGGCTGATGCTACGTTTTGGATCGGTTAGGGGTCCCTGGACTGATGCTACGTTTTGGATCGGTTAGGGGTCCCTGGGCTGATGCTATGTTTTGGATCGGTTAGGGGTCCCTGGACTGATGCTATGTTTTGGATCGGTTAGGGGTCCCTGGGCTGATGCTATGTTTTGGATCGGTTAGGGGTCCCTGGACTGATGCTACGTTTTGGATCGGTTAGGGGTCCCTGGGCTGATGCTACGTTTTGGATCGGTTAGGGGTCCCTGGGCTGATGCTACGTTTTGGATCGGTTAGGGGTCCCTGGGCTGATGCTACGTTTTGGATCGGTTAGGGGTCCCTGGGCTGATGCTACGTTTTGGATCGGTTAGGGGTCCCTGGGCTGATGCTACGTTTTGGATCGGTTAGGGGTCCCTGGACTGATGCTACGTTTTGGATCGGTTAGGGGTCCCTGGGCTGATGCTATGTTTTGGATCGGTTAGGGGTCCCTGGACTGATGCTATGTTTTGGATCGGTTAGGGGTCCCTGGGCTGATGCTATGTTTTGGATCGGTTAGGGGTCCCTGGACTGATGCTACGTTTTGGATCGGTTAGGGGTCCCTGGGCTGATGCTACGTTTTGGATCGGTTAGGGGTCCCTGGGCTGATGCTACGTTTTGGATCGGTTAGGGGTCCCTGGGCTGATGCTACGTTTTGGATCGGTTAGGGGTCCCTGGGCTGATGCTACGTTTTGGATCGGTTAGGGGTCCCTGGGCTGATGCTACGTTTTGGATCGGTTAGGGGTCCCTGGGCTGATGCTACGTTTTGGATCGGTTAGGGGTCCCTGGGCTGATGCTCTAGTATCTTCAACATTTGATTCAGGGACGTATATATATATATCCAGCCCTACTGAAAACAGTTACTAACGTGTCTCTCTGTGTGTCTCTCTGTGTATCTCTCTGTGTGTCTCTCTGTGTGGTGCAGGGAGGTGTTGGCCAGCGAGGCGTTGCTGAACATCCCGGAGAGGGCCGACTGGAGAGAGTGTAAACAGACCCCAGAGGAGGAGGAGGGTCTGAGCAAACAGCTACGAGACGACTTCCAACCATACGACTTTGCACTGGAAGACTGAACACCGACACACACTGTACCGTACAGGAGGGGTGTAATGGTACACGTTTTCATACTGAACCGTTGGGTACGGGGACTTCTGGATTAACAACACCAGTCCTATAGTCTGTGCTGTGTTGTAGGCCTATGTCTGCAGTAAATCTGAGCTGAACATTTCAGTCTATTCCGTTGAAACAACTAGAGCCTATGTGCACGTTGTAATCAAAATGTAAATCTTAATTGGCGCATTTCAAAAACCGTCCTTTTGTGAGGCGCAGCCGGGAACTAGTTCTGTACGATGGTGATTGGTGGGGTCAAACCATAACCGGAGGATCCTCCGTCGTTCAAATCTCCAGTTTGGGAACATTTTGTCATGAACGTAGATTATAACGCTGATGGACAGAGTTGTGGGTAAAGCGTTAACAGTATGTCTCCACGCAGAAGGAGAATAGCTGCTGTAGCACCTCCAACATGTTGACACCCACATCACCCCAGTATAGTGTAGCATGACGGAGCACCTCCAACATGTTGACACCCACATCACCCCAGTATAGTGTAGCATGACGGAGCACCTCCAACATGTTGACACCCACATCACCCCAGTATAGTGTAGCATGACGGAGCACCTCCAACATGTTGACACCCACATCACCCCAGTATAGTGTAGCATGACGGAGCACCTCCAACATGTTGACACCCACATCACCCCAGTATAGTGTAGCATGACGGAGCACCTCCAACATGTTGACACCCACATCACCCCAGTATAGTGTAGCATGACGGAGCACCTCCAACATGTTGACACCCACATCACCCCAGTATAGTGTAGCATGACGGAGCACCTCCAACATGTTGACACCCACATCACCCCAGTATAGTGTAGCATGACGGAGCACCTCCAACATGTTGACACCCACATCACCCCAGTATAGTGTAGCATGACGGAGCACCTCCAACATGTTGACACCCACATCACCCCAGTATAGTGTAGCATGACGGAGCACCTCCAACATGTTGACACCCACATCACCCCAGTATAGTGTAGCATGACGGAAACACAAAGAATTCACACCACCTCCCGTCTGCATTCAGCTGTTTCTGACCGGGCCAAAGTTCAGAGCGATAGGTAGGCAATGTTTATGTTTTTTACAGTCTTGGGTTTATTGCGTGGATATGTGTCCGTTCTCAGGGGTTGAGAATAGGGCCTTTCAGCACCTCGTCAAATTGCTCCACACCCACGTTACCAACTTCCCTCATTTCATAAAACGGGTAGTACCCACGTTATATAAGCAAGCCAAAGTTTTAAATGAATTGGCCAATGTATCCTGTGTTGTGCTTGGTGACATCCTGTCACATGACCCCGGAGTAGGCGATGTCCCATGCTACAGACACGCCCCCTTTACCAAAGTGCTGGAGGCAGTGTCGTGGTGCGTTTGGAACCAACTGGGAAGTTGCCACATACGACTGGGTTAAATCTACTTCAATGTCCCTCCAACTGGTAATTACTAGTGGGAAAACTATCATTGTGAGCTCCCACTTCTCCCACATGCTGACCTCACCTACTAAAGGACATTTTCAGGCAGTTAAATGCAACAAAACATTATTTAAAAATAGCAGTGGTTTTTGAACTATAATTTGTTTAAAAGCATGATAGCTGTACTTTTAGGAGGACGCAGCTTGTTGGCCGTTAGCCAATCGACGATTCTCAACAAGTTCAAATCACATGAATGGTCCCACTGGTATTTATGACGACACAACTGGTAAATGCCCTCATGGTTACAAACTCAGCATCAGGGTGGGAACTTGAGAGGCCTGACATAAGTGTCAATGCTGAACATTGTGAAGGGCGTTTAATTTGGAGGCGCAGGGTGCAGTTGAGATCTTCCCTTATTAATGCACTTCCTGCCTTCTCTGTTTTTACTTCAATCCAATCGTCTGAAAAAGTAGTTTTCACAATGTGGAGATAAATCAGTGTCATCATTTTGTACAAGGTCCCTGATTAAAAGCTTTTTTCTATGTTTGTTTTGAGTCTTGATTTCTTTCCTACTCAAAGCTTTGCCAGCAAGCTGTGTGTTAGTGGAGGATGGAAGTCTCTGCTGCTTCCTGATGACTCAGCCATCTGTAGGGGCTCATCCTGACCAGCAGAGGGCAGCATCTCCTTCAACAGGGGTATGTTACTAACTAAGGACTAGTTCACCAGGGGTATATTACTAACTAAGGACTAGTTCACCAGGGGTATATTACTAACTAAGGACTAGTTCACCAGGGGTATATTATTAACTAAGGACTAGTTCACCAGGGGTATATTACTAACTAAGGACTAGTTCACCAGGGGTATATTACTAACTAAGGACTAGTTCACCAGGGGTATATTATTAACTAAGGACTAGTTCACCAGGGGTATATTACTAACTAAGGACTAGTTCACCAGGGGTATATTACTAACTAAGGACTAGTTCACCAGGGGTATATTACTAACTAAGGACTAATTCACCAGGGGTATATTACTAACTAAGGACTAGTTCACCAGGGGTATGTTACTAACTAAGGACTAGTTCACCAGGGGTATATTACTAACTAAGGACTAGTTCACCAGGGGTATATTACTAACTAAGGACTAGTTCACCAGGGGTATATTACTAACTAAGGACTAGTTCACCAGGGGTATATTATTAACTAAGGACTAGTTCACCAGGGGTATATTACTAAGTAAGGACTAGTTCACCAGGGGTATATTACTAACTAAGGACTAGTTCACCAGGGGTATATTATTAACTAAGGACTAGTTCACCAGGGGTATATTACTAACTAAGGACTAGTTCACCAGGGGTATATTACTAACTAAGGACTAGTTCACCAGGGGTATATTACTAACTAAGGACTAATTCACCAGGGGTATATTACTAACTAAGGACTAGTTCACCAGGGGTATGTTACTAACTAAGGACTAGTTCACCAGGGGTATATTACTAACTAAGGACTAGTTCACCAGGGGTATATTACTAACTAAGGACTAGTTCACCAGGGGTATATTACTAACTAAGGACTAGTTCACCAGGGGTATATTACTAACTAAGGACTAGTTCACCAAGGGCATATTACTAACTAAGGACTAGTTCACCAGGGGTATATTACTAACTAAGGACTAGTTCACCAGGGGCATATTACTAACTAAGGACTAGTTCACCAGGGGTATGTTACTAACTAAGGACTAGTTCACCAGGGGTATATTACTAACTAAGGACTAGTTCACCAGGCGTATAGTACTAACTAAGGACTAGTTCACCAGGGGCATATTACTAACTAAGGACTAGTTCACCAGGGGTATATTACTAACTAAGGACTAGTTCACCAGGGGTATATTACTAACTAAGGACTAGTTCACCAGGGGTATATTACTAACTAAGGACTAGTTCACCAGGGGTATATTACTAAGGACTAGTTCACCAGGGGTATATTACTAACTAAGGACTAATTCACCAGGGGTATATTACTAACTAAGGACTAGTTCACCAGGGGTATATTACTAACTAAGGACTAGTTCACCAGGGGTATATTACTAACTAAGGACTAGTTCACCAGGGGTATATTACTAACTAAGGACTAGTTCACCAGGGGTATATTACTAACTAAGGACTAGTTCACCAGGGGTATATTACTAAGGACTAGTTAACCAGGGGTATATTTCTAAGGACTAGTTAACCAGGGACTTCGTTGCTGGTTGGCCATTTATTGGGATGAATATTGTCCTGGAGGCAGCTCTACTAGCTGGCTCAGCCACACATCCTGATTTTAATCACACTGCTAACACTATGCGTAATCTTAAACAAGCTCATTTTAGTTTTCATACGTTTTGTTTACAGTTTAGCCGTTTTTTACTTTGCGGCTGGCCCATCTAGCGGAAAGCTCTCCTCTCTTTCTCCAGGACAATCCCAATAAGCATCTTTTGTTCTGGGGTGTTTCTGAAGTCAATGACCTGACCAGATGTTTGGTATGTTGAGTTGAACATAAACCATTGAAGAGAGTTGTTCTGTTCCCTAGATCTAATCCCCACATCCATCTCCACAGTCACTCACAGTCTAACATCCATATTAATTCATTTTATTTGGCAATTCAAAGAAATACACATCTTTGTACATCAAAATAGTTGCAATAAAAATGTTTATAAAATCTGTACTCGGCCATAAAGTTGTTACAGTCCATGTAGCTGAACAAACAGGCAATATGAGGAGAAACATAGTCAGGTTTTTAGAGCACATACAACAGATTAAATTCTGGCAGATTTGAAGGCGTTTTGCTTCTACAGTGATGAAACGATACACTGATTACATTGTTACACAGCCAGAAACATCAGCACAGCTCCACACATTCACAGGAGACTGAGTTTCCATCCAGGGTAGAGCCTGACTGACTGGCTGGCTGGTTGGCTGGCTGCTTGGCTGCCAGCCTAAAACTGACAACTAACTCGAATGGCAGTACAAACCTAGTGAGCATTTAACATCTATTGAGGACAGACACACAGATAAGTTAAGTGCACGGAATGGCAGAGTCTGAGTCTACATGATGTCACGGGACCTCCTGATGGCACAGCACAGCAGCATGCTGAAGATCATCCCAAAGATCTGGACAGAAGAGAAACTACATATCATTAGAGGACAAGAGGAGGGAGAGGACAGAGGAGTGGAGGAGAGGAAGAGGAGGGAGAGGAAGGAGAGGACAGAGGAGTGGAGGAGAGGAGAGGAGAGAGAGGACAGAGGAGTGGAGGAGAGGAAGAGGAGAGAGAAGAAGGAGAGATAGAAAAGAGAGGTGTGAAGGAGAGGAGTGGAGGATGGATAGAAAAGTGAAGAGAGCGAGACAGGAGAGGAGAGAGTTGATTGGCTGTTCTCACCATGAGGACTCCAATTCCGATGCCCACTCCTCCAATGATATGGAGTTTAGAGTTGAACACCTCGTCAATGGCCGCTGGACAACTCTGACAGAACAACACACTGAGATTACACACTACTACAACTCTTTTACCCTGTAATATACACTTCTACCCTGTAATATACACTTCTACCCTGTAATATACACTTCGACCCTATAATATACACTTCTACCCTGTAATATACACTTCTACCCTGTAATATACACTTCTACCCTGTAAAATACACTTCTACCCTGTAATATACACTTCTACCCTGTAAAATACACCTCTACCCTATAATATACACCTCTACCCTATAATATACACTTCTACCCTGTAAAATACACTTCTACCCTGTAATATACACTTCTACCCTGTAAAATACACCTCTACCCTATAATATACACCTCTACCCTATAATATACACTTCTACCCTGTAATATACACTTCTACCCTGTAATATACACTTCTACCCGATAATATACACCTCTACCCTGTAATATACACTTCTACCCTGTAATATACACTTCTACCCTGTAATATACACTTCTACCCGATAATATACACCTCTACCCTGTAATATACACTTCTACCCTGTAATATACACCTCTACCCTATAATATACACTTCTACCCTATAATATACACTTCTACCCTATAATATACACTTCAACCCTATAATATACACTTCTACCCTGTAATATACACCTCTACCCTATAATATACACTTCTACCCTATAATATACACTTCTACCCTATAGTATACACCTCTACCCTGTAATATACACTTCTACCATGTAATATACACTTCTACCCTGTAATATACACCTCTACCCTATAATATACACCTCTACCCTATAATATACACCTCTACCCTATAGTATACACTTCTACCCTGTAATATACACTTCTACCCTATAATATACACTTCTACCCTGTTATATACACTTCTACCCTGTAATATGCACTTCTACCCTATAATATACACTTCTACCCAGTAATATACACTTCTACCCTATAATATACACTTCTACCTGTGATATACACCTCTACCCTGTAATATACACTTCTACCCTATAATATACACTTCTACCCTGTGATATACACCTCTACCCTATAATATACACTTCTACCTGTGATATACACCTCTACCCTGTAATATACACTTCTACCCTATAATATACACTTCTACCCTGTGATATACACCTCTACCCTATAATATAATAGCTCGTCACTCAAATAGTTGTTGCGGCAGGGGTTATGTTTGTTACCGTGGTAATCAGAGCCTCCAGTCCTTCCTTCTTTGGGCAGGTCTCCCTGGCGCTGTCAATTATCGTGCCTGTCAGGCCGCAGCAGTTCAGCTGCCCCAGGGAAACACAGGCAACACCATTTTAGTTCCACTGTACACTTGACAGACAGACAGACCCTGGATTGTTATGTTAGAGTTATGTGTGTCTGTACAGACAGACAGACAGACAGACAGAGACAGACAGACAGACACACTGGACTGTTATGTTGGAGTTGTGTGTGTACTCACTCCAAAGTGTATGAGGCGTAATGTCTCCTTCAGGGCCTCCTGCTTGGTGTTCATGTAGTTATTGTAAGTCTGCTTGTAGAACTCTGTGATGTCTTCCACCACCTAGACAGAGACAGACGGGGGAGACAAGGGACGCCGGAGGGGAGAGACAGACATGGGGTGGGGAGAGACAGAGAGGGAAGGGGGAGACAGACAGGGGGTGGGGAGAGACAGAGAGGGAAGGGGGAGACAGACAGGGGGTGGGGAGAGACAGAGAGGGAAGGGGGAGACAGACAGGGGGTGGGGGGAGACAGACAGGGGGTGGGGAGAGACAGACAGGGGGGAGAGAAGAGAGACAGAGAGGGAAGGGGGAGACAGACAGGGGGTGGGGAGAGACAGAGAGGGAAGGGGGAGACAGACAGGGGGTGGGGAGAGACAGAGAGGGAAGGGGGAGACAGACAGGGGGTGGGGAGAGACAGAGAGGGAAGGGGGAGACAGACAGGGGGTGGGGAGAGACAGACAGGGGGGAGAGAAGAGAGACAGACAGGAGGAGAGGAGAGGAGAGACATGAGAATGGAGAGATGCTAAGGTTTTGTATTGATCTGTAATAGATGGTCTGATGGTCTGTCCACAGTAAGAACAACAAACAGTGAAACAGCCTCTGAGTGTGTTACCGTATCTTTATTGGAGAGCCCCCAGATCCCTGCTGCTACCTCCACCCCAAAGATCAACAACAGGAAGAAGAAGAACTGGAGACAGACAGGGGGCGGGGAGAGAGACAGACAGGGGGGAGAAACCAGGGGGCGGGGAGAGAGACAGACAGGGGGTGGGGAGAGAGACAGATAGGGGGCGGGGAGAGAGACAGACAGGGGGCGGGGAGAGAGACAGACAGGGGGGAGAAACCAGGGGGCGGGGAGAGAGACAGACAGGGGGTGGGAAGAGAGACAGACAGGGGAGAGAGACAGACAGGGGGAGAACAAGAGACAGACAGGGTGTGAGGCCTTGCAATGAAAAGTATGTTATCATTGTATTCTATGATCACCATCATTGATCCTCACCAGTCCGAGCATACAGGGGGATTCCTTAATGGCTCCACAGCAGCCCAGGAACCCAACAACCATCATCAACGCCCCCGCAGCGATCAGAATATACACACCTGTGGACCACACACACCATGCACACACACACACCATGCACACACACCATGAATACACACCACGCACACACACCATACACACACACCATGAATACACACCACGCACACACACCATACACACACACCATGCACACACACACACACACCACACGCACCATGCACACACACCATGAATACACCCCACGCACACGCACCATACACACACACCATGCACACACACCATGCACACACACCATACACACACACACACACCATACACACACACCATGCACACACACCATACACACACACCACACACACACACACACCATACACACACACACCATGCACACACACCATGCACACACACCATGCACACACACCATGCACACACACACCATACACACACACACCATGCACACACATCATGCACACACACACACACACACACCATACACACACACACACACCATACACACACCATGCACACACACCATGCACACACACCATGCACACACACCATACACACACACCATGCACACACACCATACACACACACCATGAATACACACCATGCACACATAGCAGCCCTCTGTAACCCTGGTGACATAGCAGCCCTCTCTAACCCTGGTGATATAGCAGCCCTCTCTAACCATGGTGACATAGCAGCCCTCTGTAACCCTGGTGACATAGCAGCCCTCTGTAACCCTGGTGACATAGCAGCCCTCTGTAACCCTGGTGATATAGCTGCCCTCTGTAACCCTGGTGACATAGCAGCCCTCTGTAACCCTGGTGACATAGCAGCCCTCTGTAACCCTGGTGACATAGCAGCCCTCTGTAACCCTGGTGATATAGCTGCCCTCTGTAACCCTGGTGACATAGCAGCCCTCTCTAACCCTGGTGACATAGCAGCCCTCTGTAACCCAGCTGACATAGCAGCCCTCTGTAACCCTGGTGACATAGCAGCCCTCTGTAACCCTGGTGACATAGCAGCCCTCTGTAACCCTGGTGATATAGCAGCCCTCTGGAGACATGATGATACACCCTCCACCCTATTAGGTCTCACACACTGGACAGCAGTTATATATAGAAAGAAAGAAAAAATGCAGGAAAGCAAGCAAGAAAGAAGGAACATCTTTCTGTGACAGTTCTTCAGAGAAAATGGGAAACAAAAGGACAGAAACAATGCTGTCCCTGACTCTGTCCCTGACCCCTGACTCTGTCCCTGACCCCTGACTCTGTCCCTGACTTTGTCCCTGACCCCTGACTCTGTCCCTGACCCCTGACTCTGTCCCTGACTCTGTCCCTGACCCCTGACTCTGTCCCTGACCCCTGACTCTGTCCCTGACTCTGTCCCTGACCCCTGACTCTGTCCCTGACCCCTGACTCTGTCCCTGACCCCTGACTCTGTCCCTGACTCTGTCCCTGACCCCTGACTCTGTCCCTGACTCTGTCCCTGACCCCTGACTCTGACCCTGACCCCTGACTCTGTCCCTGACCCCTGACTCTGTCTCTGACCCCTTACCCTGTCCCTGACCCCTGTCCCTGACTCTGTCCCTGACCCCTGACTCTGTCCCTGACTCTGTCCCTGACCCCTGACTCTGTCCCTTACCCTGCCCCTGACCCCTGACTCTGTCCCTGACCCCTGACTCTGTCCCTGACTCTGTCCCTGACCCCTGACTCTGTCCCTTACCCTGCCCCTGACCCCTGACTCTGTCCCTGACTCTGTCCCTGACCCCTGACTCTGTCCCTGACCCCTTACCCTGTCCCTGACTCTGACCCCTGACTCTGACCCTGACCCCTGACTCTATCCCTGACCCCTGACTCTGTCTCTGACCCCTTACCCTGTCCCTGACCCCTGTCCCTGACTCTGTCCCTGACCCCTGACTCTGTCCCTGACTCTGTCCCTGACCCCTGACTCTGTCCCTTACCCTGCCCCTGACTCTGTCCCTGACTCTGTCCCTGACCCCTGACTCTGTCCCTGACCCCTTACCCTGTCCCTGACTCTGTCCCTGACTCTGTCCCTGACCCCTGACTCTGTCCCTGACTCTGTCCCTGACCCCTGACTCTGTCCCTGACCCCTTAACCTGTCCCTGACCCCTTACCCTGTCCTTGACTCTGTCCCTGACCCCTGACTCTGTCCCTGACTCTGTCCCTGACCCCTGACTCTGTCCCTGACCCCTTACCCTGTCCCTGACTCTGTCCCTGACCCCTTACCCTGACTCTGTCCCTGACCCCTGACTCTGTCCCCGACCCCTTACCCTGTCCCTGACTCTGTCCCTGACCCCTGACTCTGTCCCTGACCCCTGACTCTGTCCCTGACCCCTGACTCTGTCCCTGACCCCTTACCCTGTCCCTGACTCTGTCCCTGACCCCTGTCCCTGACTCTGTCCCTGACCCCTGACTCTGTCCCCTGTCCCTGACTCTGTCCCCTGACCCCTGACTCTGTCCCTGACCCCTGTCCCTGACTCTGTCCCTGACCCCTGACTCTGTCCCTGACCCCTTACCCTTACCCTGACCCCTGTCCCTGACTCTTCCCAGATCCCTTACCCTGTCCCTGACCCCTTGCCCTGCCCCTGACCCCTGTCCCTGACTCTGTCCCTGACCCCTGACTCTGTCCCTGACCCCTGACTCTGTCCCTGACCCCTTTTCCTGACCCCTGCCCCTTTGTCCCTTTGTCCCTGACCCCTGTCCCTGACCTCTGACCCTGTGTAGAGAATTAAGTGTGTGTGTGTGTGTGTTAGAAACCTATTTGTGGACCTTCGAGTTTCTAACAGACATGATGATACCACTAGCTGAGAGGAGATATTTTATGGTGTAGGGGTTAGGGTGTAGGGGTTATGGTTAGGGGTGAGAAGTTGGATTTAAGGTATAGGGGTTAGGGGTGAGAGCTCAGTCTTACCGGTGAAGAAGACAGAAGGAGAGTCCTCTCCACTGAACAGTCCCTCAGTCCGAGAGTCAAAACGCAGCCACAGCCCTACGGCCAACACTCCTGTTCCTGCCAACTGACACATGCACACCCACACACACATACGTTAGAAACAGTGTAAAGAACAGTTCAGATTTTGGGAATGATACCCAGCAGGCACTTATCCCCGACTATATATATATAGTAATATAATATAATAATATAATAATATAAAGTAATATAATAATATAGTAATATAATATAATAATATAAAGTAATATAATAATATAGTAATATAATATAATAATATAAAGTAATATAATAATATAGTAATATAATATAATAATATAGTAATATAATATAAAGTAATATAATAATATAAAGTAATATAATAATATAGTAATATAATATAATAATATAAAGTAATATAATAATATAGTAATATAATAATATAGTAATATAATAATATAGTAATATAATAATATAGTAATATAATATAATAATATAAAGTAATATAATAATATAGTAATATAATATAATAATATAAAGTAATATAATAATATAGTAATATAATATAATAATATAGTAATATAATAATATAGTAATATAATATAAAGTAATATAATATAATAATATAGTAATATAATAATATAGTAATATAATATAATAATATAAAGTAATATAATAATATAGTAATATAATATAATAATATAAAGTAATATAATAATATAGTAATATAATATAATAATATAAAGTAATATAATAATATAGTAATATAATATAATAATATAAAGTAATATAATAATATAGTAATATAATATAATAATATAAAGTAATATAATAATATAGTAATATAATATAATAATATAAAGTAATATAATAATATAGTAATATAATATAAAGTAATATAATAATATAGTAATATAGTAATATAGTAATATAATATAATAATATAAAGTAATATAATAATATAGTAATATAATAATGTAGTAATATAATATAATAATATAAAGTAATATAATAATATAGTAATATAATATAATAATATAAAGTAATATAATAATATAGTAATATAATATAATAATATAAAGTAATATAATAATATAGTAATATAATATAAAGTAATATAATAATATAGTAATATAGTAATATAGTAATATAATATAATAATATAAAGTAATATAATATAATAATATAAAGTAATATAATAATATAGTAATATAATATAATAATATAAAGTAATATAATAATATAGTAATATAATATAAAGTAATATAATAATATAGTAATATAGTAATATAGTAATATAATATAATAATATAGTAATATAATATAATAATATAAAGTAATATAATAATATAGTAATATAATATAATAATATAAAGTAATATAATAATATAGTAATATAATATAAAGTAATATAATATAAAGTAATATAATAATATAATAGTAATATAATAATATAGTAATATAATAATATAATAGTAATATAATAATATAGTAATATAATAATATAATAGTAATATAATAATATAGACATATAATAGTATAGAAATATAATAATATAATAATATAGACATATAATAGTAATATAATAATATATAAATATAATAATGTAATAGTAATATAATAGTAATATAATAATATAATAATATAGACATATAATAGTAATATAATAATATATAAATATAATAATGTAATAGTAATATAATAGTAATATAATAATATAATAATATAGACATATAATAGTATAGAAATATAATAATATAATAATATAGACATATGATAAAATAATAGTAATATAGTAATATAATAATATAATAGTAATATAATAATATAGTAATATAATAATATAATAGTAATATAATAATATAATAGTAATATAATATAATAATATAATAGTAATATAATATAATAATATAATAGTAATATAATATAATAATATAGTAATATAATATAATAATATAATAGTAATATAATATAATAATATAGTAATATAATAATATAGTAATATAATAATATAATAGTAATATAATATAATAATATAGACATATGATAAAATAATAGTAATATAGTAATATAATAATATAATAGTAATATAATAATATAATAGTAATATAATAATATAATAGTAATATAGTAATATAATATAATAATATAGTAATATAATAATATAGTAATATAATATAATAATATAAAGTAATATAATAATATAGTAATATAATATAATAATATAGTAATATAATAATATAGTAATATAATATAATAATATAAAGTAATATAATAATATAGTAATATAATATAATAATATAAAGTAATATAATAATATAGTAATATAATATAATAATATAAAGTAATATAATAATATAGTAATATAATATAATAATATAAAGTAATATAATAATATAGTAATATAATATAAAGTAATATAATAATATAGTAATATAGTAATATAGTAATATAATATAATAATATAAAGTAATATAATAATATAGTAATATAATAATGTAGTAATATAATATAATAATATAAAGTAATATAATAATATAGTAATATAATATAATAATATAAAGTAATATAATAATATAGTAATATAATATAATAATATAAAGTAATATAATAATATAGTAATATAATATAAAGTAATATAATAATATAGTAATATAGTAATATAGTAATATAATATAATAATATAAAGTAATATAATATAATAATATAAAGTAATATAATAATATAGTAATATAATATAATAATATAAAGTAATATAATAATATAGTAATATAATATAAAGTAATATAATAATATAGTAATATAGTAATATAGTAATATAATATAATAATATAGTAATATAATATAATAATATAAAGTAATATAATAATATAGTAATATAATATAATAATATAAAGTAATATAATAATATAGTAATATAATATAAAGTAATATAATATAAAGTAATATAATAATATAATAGTAATATAATAATATAGTAATATAATAATATAATAGTAATATAATAATATAGTAATATAATAATATAATAGTAATATAATAATATAGACATATAATAGTATAGAAATATAATAATATAATAATATAGACATATAATAGTAATATAATAATATATAAATATAATAATGTAATAGTAATATAATAGTAATATAATAATATAATAATATAGACATATAATAGTATAGAAATATAATAATATAATAATATAGACATATGATAAAATAATAGTAATATAGTAATATAATAATATAATAGTAATATAATAATATAATAGTAATATAATAATATAATAGTAATATAATATAATAATATAATAGTAATATAATATAATAATATAATAGTAATATAATATAATAATATAGTAATATAATATAATAATATAATAGTAATATAATATAATAATATAGTAATATAATAATATAGTAATATAATAATATAATAGTAATATAATATAATAATATAGACATATGATAAAATAATAGTAATATAGTAATATAATAATATAATAGTAATATAATAATATAATAGTAATATAATAATATAATAGTAATATAGTAATATAATAATATAATAGTAATATAATAATATAATAGTAATATAATAATATAATAGTAATATAATAATATATAGGCTAATATATAGGCTCCTACTGGAGCCTTATGGAAGGTTATGGCAGATAAATGGGGATATTCTGGACCCTCTATGGCATAGAGAGGGTGCTTTTAGTGAAACAGTCAAAGCTGTAGGGGCTTGAGGCCTCTCATTCAGAGAGCAGGTAACTATGCCTCTGCCCGTCTCCTTTTTTGAGGAGAAGTGTAATATAACCTGCATTGCTTGCTGTTTGGGGTTTTAGGCTGGGTTTCTGTACAGCACTTTGAGATATCAGCTGATGTACGAAGGGCTTTAATATAAATCAATTTGATTTGAAGTGTCAACATCAATTTCTCTTCTCTGACCGCTGTCCTGTCAATCTGTTGGGCAGGGACCTCCTGTGTAAACTGGGCATCAACATAACATGTGGCCGAACCGGTTTAACCGTTATTCATGAGGAAGAGGAGGAAGAGGTGGAGCAATTGATGTTAATGTCTGAGTTTTGTAACTGGTATTATGCATGGGATGTTGATGATGAGGTGCCCAATATTGCTCATGTTTTCTCAATGGCCAAAACCCATTAGGGCCACGAGGGCAGTTTCATGTCTGAAGCAGGGTTACATTGCACCTCCCATTTTTCACCATTGACAAGAGATCTCCATTATGAGAAACAATGGCTGTGTGCTACATCACAGGATGAGTCAGTGCAGTGTGAGGGTTTATACTGTAGCAGTGATTTCTGTGATTTAGGGGTTAATCTAACCCCTGCACAAAAAGACCTCTACCTGTTTGAGGATAATTCACCACGTGTCCCTGTCAAAATCAGATAGAGTAGAATAGCCGGATACTGGAATTTTGATTAAATGCTTGGTTGATACTATAGACTGGGAGATGTGGGGGAGCAATTGAGAGGGGTCCCTTTCTACCAGGCGCCCATTTAGACCCTGATGGGTCAACATATTAACCCAGCACACTGACAAGTTGTTACCCACTCAGTTGGGAAACACCAACTGAGAGGGGTGTGCATGGTGTTGATCAGGTTTATTTTTCTACAAATATCATGTTGGTGAGTGAAGACTCACCCCTCCTGAGAGGGGTCCCTGAATGCCTATGGGCAAGGGACAAATATGATTTTGGTAGAATGAAGGGAGCTGAGCCAATGGTAGTCACTCCTAAAGATACCAGGCATCCATCTAGAGCACAGTATCCACTCAGTAGGGAGGCAATAGCAGGTATTACACCTGTTCATACATCCTTGTTAGCTAATGGTGCTTTAATTCCCTGTCCAGAATCACCCTGTAACACCCCTATCTGGGGCGGCAGGGTAGCCTAGTGGTTAGAGCGTTGGACTAGTAACCAGCAGGTAGCCTAGTGGTTAGAGCGTTGGACTAGTAACCAGCAGGTAGCCTGGTGGTTAGAGCGTTGGACTAGTAACCAGCAGGGTAGCCTAGTGGTTAGAGCGTTGGTCTAGTAACCAGCAGGGTAGCCTAGTGGTTAGAGCGTTGGACTAGTAACCAGCAGGTAGCCTAGTGGTTAGAGTGTTGGACTAGTAACCAGCAGGGTAGCCTAGTGGTTAGAGTGTTGGACTAGTAACCAGCAGGGTTGCCTAGTGGTTAGAGCGTTGGACTAGTAACCAGCAGGGTAGCCTAGTGGTTAGAGCGTTGGACTAGTAACCAGCAGGGTAGCCTAGTGGTTAGAGCGTTGGACTAGTAACCAGCAGGTAGCCTAGTGGTTAGAGCGTTGGACTAGTAACCAGCAGGTATTCTAGTGGTTAGAGCGTTGGACTAGTAACCAGCAGGGTCGCCTAGTGGTTAGAGTGTTGGACTAGTAACCAGCAGGGTCGCCTAGTGGTTAGAGCGTTGGACTAGTAACCAGCAGGGTAGCCTAGTGGTTAGAGTGTTGGACTAGTAACCAGCAGGGTTGCCTAGTGGTTAGAGCGTTGGACTAGTAACCAGCAGGGTAGCCTAGTGGTTAGAGCGTTGGACTAGTAACCAGCAGGGTAGCCTAGTGGTTAGAGCGTTGGACTAGTAACCAGCAGGTAGCCTAGTGGTTAGAGCGTTGGACTAGTAACCAGCAGGTATTCTAGTGGTTAGAGTGTTGGACTAGTAACCAGCAGGGTCGCCTAGTGGTTAGAGAGTTGGACTAGTAACCAGCAGGGTAGCCTAGTGGTTAGAGCGTTGGACTAGTAACCAGCAGGTAGACTAGTGGTTTGAGCGTTGGACTAGTAACCAGCAGGTAGACTAGTGGTTAGAGCGTTGGACTAGTAACCAGCAGGTAGACTAGTGGTTAGAGCGTTGGACTAGTAACCAGCAGGTAGCCTAGTGGTTAGAGTGTTGGACTAGTAACCAGCAGGGTAGCCTAGTGGTTAGAGTGTTGGACTAGTAACCAGCAGGGTCGCCTAGTGGTTAGAGCGTTGGACTAGTAACCAGCAGGGTCGCCTAGTGGTTAGAGCGTTGGACTAGTAACCAGCAGGGTAGCCTAGTGGTTAGAGCGTTGGACTAGTAACCAGCAGGTAGACTAGTGGTTAGAGCGTTGGACTAGTAACCAGCAGGTAGACTAGTGGTTAGAGCGTTGGACTAGTAAGCGTTGGACTAGCCTTAGTGCAAAATCTGTAGGGTTTTATACCCCCTGAGGACAGCACTCTGATTCAGTATGTGGATGAATCAGCACTCTGATTCAGTATGTGGATGAATCAGCACTCTGATTCAGTATGTGGATGAATCAGCACTCTGATTCAGTATGTGGATGAATCAGCATTCTGGTTCAGTATGTGGATGATTTGTTGTTGTGCTCCAGCTCAATGGAATCTTGTGAAACTGATACTGCGGCTCTGTTGATATTTCTGTCCACAAAGTTTCAAAGAAGAAGTTACAGTTGGTTTCACAGACAGTGAAGTATCTGGGTCATGACAGCACTCCCCGTGGCAGGCAGCTGGGCACAGAGAGGATACAGGCTATTCTCTCCGTCCCACAGCCGGTTACTCAACAACACATGATGTCATTGACTGGTATGGCAGGGTATTGTAGGGCGTGGTTACCTGACTATGCTGAGGTGGTGCAGCCGCTTACTGACCTTATTTATTATGGCCACAAAATGGCTGTGAGGGACAAAATGAAGTGGACACCAGAGGGACTGACTGCTCTGACCAGACTGGAACAACTCATGACTACTTCTCCCTGTGTGGGGCTCCCTGACCAGTCTAAACCTTTTAACTGCTTTGTTTGTGAGAAAAAATGTTTTTATGTAATCTGTTTTAACACAGGATCATGGAGGAAAGCAGCGCCCAGTTGGGTATTATTCCAAACAGCTGGACAGTGTGGCCAGAGGTCTGGTTTGTTGTTTGAGAGCTGTGGCTGCAGCTACTGCATCTGTGATGGCTTGTGCAGACATTGTTGTCATGTGTGAACTCACTGTACACGTGCCTCATGCAGTTCATGCTCTTATTTCACAGGCAAAGACGGCCCATCTAACACCAGCTCCACTCCTCCATTATCAGAATGACGGCCCATCTAACACCAGCTCCACTACTTCATTATCAGAATGACGGCCCATCTAACACCAGCTCCATTATCAGAATGACGGCCCATCTAATACCAGCTCCACTACTTCATTATCAGAATGACGGCCCATCTAACACCAGCTCCACTCCTCCATTATCAGAATGACGGCCCATCTAACACCAGCTCCACTACTTCATTATCAGAATGACGGCCCATCTAACACCAGCTCCACTCCTCCATTATCAGAATGACGGCCCATCTAACACCAGCTCCACTACTTCATTATCAGAATGACGGCCCATCTAACACCAGCTCCACTCCTCCATTATCAGAATGACGGCCCATCTAACACCAGCTCCACTCCTCCATTATCAGAATGACGGCCCATCTAACACCAGCTCCACTACTTCATTATCAGAATGACGGCCCATCTAACACCAGCTCCACTCCTCCATTATCAGAATGACGGCCCATCTAACACCAGCTCCACTCCTCCATTATCAGAAAGACGGCCCATCTAACACCAGCTCCACTACTTCATTATCAGAATGACGGCCCATCTAATACCAGCTCCACTACTCCATTATCAGAATGACGGCCCATCTAACACCAGCTCCACTCCTCCATTGTCAGAATGACGGCCCATCTAACACCAGCTACATTATCAGAATGATAGCCCATCTAACACCAGCTCCATTGTCAGAATGACGGCCCATCTAACACCAGCTACATTATCAGAATGATGGCCCATCTAACACCAGCTCCACTCCTCCATTATCAGAATGACGGCCCATCTAACACCAGCTCCACTACTTCATTATCAGAATGACGGCCCATCAAACACCAGCTCCACTCCTCCATTGTCAGAATGACGGCCCATCAAACACCAGCTCAATTATCAGAATGACGGCCCATCAAACACCAGCTCCACTCCTCCATTATCAGAATGACGGCCCATCTAACACCAGCTACATTATCAGAATGACGGCCCATCTAACACCAGCTCCACTACTCCATTATCAGAATGACGGCCCATCTAACACCAGCTCCACTCCTCCATTATCAGAATGACGGCCCATCTAACACCAGCTCCATTATCAGAATGACGGCCCATCTAACACCAGCTCCATTATCAGAATGATAGCCCATCTAACACCAGCTCCATTGTCAGAATGACGGCCCATCTAACACCAGCTCCACTCCTCCATTATCAGAATGACGGCCCATCTAACACCAGCTCCATTATCAGAATGACGGCCCATCTAACACCAGCTCCATTATCAGAATGATAGCCCATCTAACACCAGCTCCATTATCAGAATGATAGCCCATCTAACACCAGCTCCATTGTCAGAATGACGGCCCATCTAACACCAGCTACATTATCAGAATGATGGCCCATCTAACACCAGCTCCACTCCTCCATTATCAGAATGACGGCCCATCTAACACCAGGTCCACTCCTCCATTATCAGAATGACGGCCCATCTAACACCAGCTCCACTCCTCCATGATCAGAAAGACGGCCCATCTAACACCAGCTCCACTCCTCCATTATCAGAATGACGGCCCATCTAACACCAGGTCCACTCCTCCATTATCAGAATGACGGCCCATCTAACACCAGCTCCACTCCTCCATGATCAGAATGACGGCCCATCTAACACCAGCTCCACTCCTCCATTATCAGAATGACGGCCCATGTAACACCAGCTCCATTATCAGAATGACGGCCCATCTAACACCAGCTCCACTCCTCCATTATCAGAATGACGGCCCATCTAACACCAGCTCTACTGCTGTATTATCAGAATGTTCTTCTTACAATGTCTCATGTGACCCTGAATAGGTGCACTGAGGACGATGGAGAGCCGCACGACTGTGCTGCCCTGGTGGAGCTTGTCTCTAAACCAAAGTTGGATTTAACTGATGTCCCTTTGCTAAACACACATGTGGAACTGTTTGTAGATGGCTGAGAAAGGAGAACCATTGGTTGCGTATGCGGTTACTACTGTCTCAACCACACTGGAAAGTGCTAAATTACCCTCCCACCTTTCTGCCCAAGCAGCAGCACTCTTTGCACTCACTAGAGCTGGCATATTAGCTAAAGGCCAGTCTGCTATCATCTATACAGATAGCAGATATGTCTTTGGTTTGGTACATGATTTGGTACTCTGTGGAAACAGCGTTGCTTCCTGACCTCCTCCTCTGGTAAGACAATCTCTCATTCAAAACTTGTTTATACTAGATGCTATTTGGCTCCCTTCTGAAGTTGCTATTTGTAAGTGCATCGCTCATGCTAACTCTTCCGACCCTGTCTCCAAAGGTAACGCTATGGCTGACTTGGCAGCTAAGGCAGCAGCTGTCTCCGTGGAGGCCCCTGTGTTACAGATGGTTTAACTTCCTGATCATAACGGCAGGGTAGCCTAGTGGTTAGAGCGGTTGGACTAGTAACCGGAAAGCTGCAAGTTCAAACCCTGACAAGTTCAAAAGCTGACAAGGTACAAATCTGTCGTTCTGCCCCTGAATAGGCAGTTAACCCACTGTTCCCAGGCCGTCATTGAAAATAAGAATTTGTTCTTAACTGACTTGCCTGGTTAAATAAAGGTAAAATAAAAAAATTAAAAAATAACCTCTTCTCTCTCACTGATATCTCTGACTTGCAATCATCTGTGGTTCCTGTTGAGTTGAGGAAGTGGAAACGACTATGTACATACTGTATGACCAGGTGCAGAAACTCTGGCTGGGCCCGGCTGGGCTACCAGTCTTACCACGTTCATGTTTCCCCTACTTAGCTAAGTTGTCACATGGAAGGGATCATGTGTCAAAGGGGGGAGTTGTGATTTTGTAAATATATTTTGGTTTGTACCTTGGTTTTCTGTGTTTGCTGAACAATTTTGTGCAAAATATGTGATTTGTATGACTAACAACATGGGAAGAGGAAGTCCCATGCCACTGTCGACTCATCTGACCCCTCAAGGACCATTTGAACAAATAATGATGGATTTTATTGAACTCTCTCCTTGTCAGGGTTACAAATATTGTCTGGTGATAGTGGATGCCTTCTCCAAGTGGGTAGAGGCTTTCCCATGTCGACATCCCACTGCTATGGCAGTGGCCAAGAATCATCCCAAGGTGGGGGTTACCATCTAAATTAACCAGCGACAATGGCTCCCACTTTGTAAACCTGGTGATACAGAACTTGTCTGAGATTCTGCAGATAGACCTCAGGACCCATTGTAGCTAGCTATAAGCCGCAATCTGGCAGTTTAAATGAACGCCCTAATTAGACCCTAAAATCTAGACCCTAAGAATGTGAAGCTTATTGCAGAGACAGGGCTTTCCTGGGTCACTGTGATGCCCCTGGCTCTGATGTACATGTGAGGGCTGTTGGGGATTAATCAGAATTAGTTGGGTAACATAGATAAGATGTTTTATTTGCATTATATGCTCGTGAGTTACTTCTCATCAGAATGTATCTTGTTGTACTATAGTGGTGGCCATTTGCAGTTATCTGTTCTCTGTCCTGGGTTCAGTTACTTGGGCCGCAGAGAGGGGAGAGGTCAAGCTTGTCGTCATGTGTAAACGTATATTTTAAACCATGTGAAGGGATGATTGATGGGGAACCAATTATCTCTTGGCTCCACAATGTATGTGTGCCAGCCACTCCCTATGTTTCCCATCAGGGAGAGGAGGATGGCAGTGTCTGGAACCATTCTATGTTCCCTCTCTCAACCTAGAGGCTCACTTTCCTCTCCGTGAGCTTGTCCAGAATTGGTTGTATTTGGGATGGGAGTGTCTAAAATGACAATTGATATATATCATTGGGTGGGGGTAATGTCTTGGTACCATTTTGTACCAAGAACGAGATAAGAGCTTTGTTTAGGAGACCAAACTGAACGATAATTTATAGCCAATGCTGTCTGGCTAGTGGATATTCCTCTCTGAAGTAAAGTCTTTCTTTGTGTAAGTTCCTAAGACCTGTGGTTTGTCATGTCGTCTAGGGGGGGTGGATCTTTGCTATAAAAGATCCCAGTTGCCATTATGTTGAGGACTCTCAACTTTTCATTAGAGATACTGAACTGTTGAAAGTCAAAATGCTTTGCAAAAGCTGAATTATTATTAAAGGTGAAGATTAAGCATAACTCTGACTGGTGTGTGATTTGCTCTCTCATCATTTGGTAATTAAGGAAATATCCACGACAGGGCGGCCCCACAGAAGCACTGGATTGGCTCCTCATGAGGTTCTGACAGGTAGACCAATGAGGATGATCAATTCCCCCTTCCCACAGAACAAGTTGACACTTATGGGCTGTGACAATGAAGTTATTGTACTGCTCTAAACAATGTTCTGAAGGCAATTTTCCCCAGAGTGAAAGCGGCTCTACCCCAGCCACTGGTGGGGATCCTGCACAAACTGCAACCAGGTGACTGGCTAGTGGTGAAATACATGAGACCAAAGCATTGGAACCAGCAGAGGTGGACTGGACCATACCAGGTGATGCTGATTACTCCCAGTGCTCTTCGTGTAGCTGAGAGGTCTACTTGGATCCACGCCATGACCGTTCAGTCCCATGGCGAGACAACCACTCCAGCTCGAGCCAACGGCAGACTCAGGACAGGAGTCCAGCAAACAATAACCGCTCCAGTACCGGAAGAAGCAGAAGGTCAATGCATCCACTGGATGAGCATCACAGTAGGAATCCCGAGGGAAACACTTGGTGGTCACTGCTTAACTATACAGTAAAGACTGAACCGATGTTAGGAAATACCTCCTGTTATGTATGTAGCTTGTTTCCACATTCAGCGATCTCCCCATTCTTACAGTATTCAGTAGAGGTCAGCATTAATGACACTCTATGTGCACTAGAAGGGCTCTTATCCAATGAGAACACAGGGGGTCAACCCTCACTAGGTAGAACACTGAGGGATAAATGCATTAATGACACTCTATGTGCACTAGAAGGGCTCTTATCCCATGAGAACACAGGGGGTCAACCCTCACTAGGTAGAACACTGAGGGATAAATACAAAATAACAACGATTTACGAGTGGGATTTTATTGTTCACATTGGTGCAGTAGAATCATCTTAGAACCTAGATACCAGAACCTATTCAAATCCAACCCCGGCAAACCCCATTCAGAACCTGTCCTGATCCAACCCCGGCGAACCCCATTCAGAACCTGTCCTGATCCAACCCCGGCGAACCCCATTCAGAACCTGTCCTGATCCAACCACCGGCGAACCCCATTCAGAACCTGTCCTGATCCAACCCCGGCGAACCCCATTCAGAACCTGTCCTGATCCAACCCCGGCGAACCCCATTCAGAACCTGTCCTGATCCAACCCCGGCGAACCCCATTCAGAACCTGTCCTGATCCAACCCCGGCGAACCCCATTCAGAACCTGTCCTGATCCAACCCCGGCGAACCCCATTCAGAACCTGTCCTGATCCAACCCCGGCGAACCCCATTCAGAACCTGTCCTGATCCAACCCCGACGAACCCCATTCACCTGTCCTGATCCAACCCCACTCTTTGCATTGACAGCCCAATTTGTCTGAATCATGCTTTCCACCCTGCATTGGATGATGTGGTGTTTTCACAGTGGAGGGAGAAGGGGCTCACAACAATTGGTAATCTATACATAGATGGCCAGTTAGCTTCATTTCAACAATTACAGGGAAAGTTCAACATGCCAACAACACATTATTTCAGATACCTCCAAATCAGGAATTTCTTAAGGACACAAATCTCACAGTATGGCATTAAGCCAAATAGTCCTACATTAGATAGCTTGATCCTTATCGAACCCCATTCAAAAGGGTCGGTCTCTAGACTGTATGATGTGCTACAGGCCCCCATAGAGGTATCCACAGACACTATTAAAAGGGTCGGTCTCTAGACTGTATGATGTGCTATAGGCCCTCATAGAGGTATCCACAGACACTATTAAAAGGGTCGGTCTCTAGACTGTATGATGTGCTATAGGCCCTCATAGAGGTATCCACAGACACTATTAAAAGGGTCGGTCTCTAGACTGTATGATGTGCTACAGGCCCACATAGAGGTATCCACAGACACTATTAAAAGGGTCGGTCTCTAGACTGTATGATGTGCTACAGGCCCTCATAGAGGTATCCACAGACACTATTAAAAGGGTCGGTCTCTAGACTGTATGATGTGCTACAGGCCCTCATAGAGGTATCCACAGACACTATAAAAAGGGTCGGTCTCTAGACTGTATGATGTGCTACAGGCCCTCATAGAGGTATCCACAGACACTATTAAAAGGGTCGGTCTCTAGACTGTATGATGTGCTACAGACCCCCATAGAGGTATCCACAGACACTATTAAAAGGGTCGGTCTCTAGACTGTATGATGTGCTATAGGCCCTCATAGAGGTATCCACAGACACTATTAAAAGGGTCGGTCTCTAGACTGTATGATGTGCTATAGGCCCTCATAGAGGTATCCACAGACACTATTAAAAGGGTCGGTCTCTAGACTGTATGATGTGCTACAGGCCCTCATAGAGGTATCCACAGACACTATTAAAAGGGTCGGTCTCTAGACTGTATGATGTGCTATAGGCCCTCATAGAGGTATCCACAGACACTATTAAAAGGGTCGGTCTCTAGACTGTATGATGTGCTACAGGCCCTCATAGAGGTATCCACAGACACCATTAAAAGGGTCGGTCTCTAGACTATATGATGTGCTATAGGCCCTCATAGAGGTATCCACAAACACTATTAAAAGGGTCGGTCTCTAGACTGTATGATGTGCTATAGGCCCTCATAGAGGTATCCACAGACACTATTAAAAGGGTCGGTCTCTAGACTGTATGATGTGCTACAGGCCCTCATAGAGGTATCCACAGACACTATTAAAAGGGTCGGTCTCTAGACTGTATGATGTGCTATAGGCCCCCATAGAGGTATCCACAGACACTATTAAAAGGGTCGGTCTCTAGACTATATGATGTGCTATACGCCCCCATAGAGGTATCCACAGACACTATTAAAAGGGTTGGTCTCTAGACTGTATGATGTGCTACAGGCCCCCATAGAGGTATCCACAGACACTATTAAAAGGGTCGGTCTCTAGACTGTATGATGTGCTACAGGCCCCCATAGAGGTATCCACAGACACTATTAAAAAGGTCGGTCTCTAGACTATATGATGTGCTACAGGCCCCCATAGAGGTATCCATAGACACTATTAAAAGGGTCGGTCTCTAGACTGTATGATGTGCTATAGGCCCCCATAGAGGTATCCATAGACACTATTAAAAGGGTCGGTCTCTAGACTATATGATGTGCTATAGGCCCTCATAGAGGTATCCACAGACACTATTAAAAGGGTCGGTCTCTAGACTGTATGATGTGCTATAGGCCCTCATAGAGGTATCCACAAACACTATTAAAAGGGTCGGTCTCTAGACTGTATGATGTGCTATAGGCCCTCATAGAGGTATCCACAGACACTATTAAAAGGGTCGGTCTCTAGACTGTATGATGTGCTACAGGCCCCCATAGAGGTATCCACAGACACTATTAAAAGGGTCGGTCTCTAGACTGTATGATGTGCTACAGACCCACATAGAGGTATCCACAGACACTATTAAAAGGGTCGGTCTCTAGACTGTATGATGTGCTACAGGCCCTCATAGAGGTATCCACAGACACTATTAAAAGGGCTTGGGAACAAGAACTTGGTTCAGAAATCTCAGATGATGACTGGGTAGAAGCTCTCAGATGAGGACTGGGTAGAAGCTCTCAGATGAGGACTGGGTAGAAGCTCTCAGATGAGGACTGAGTAGAAGCTCTCAGATGAGGACTGAGTCGAAGCTCTGAGATGAGGACTGGGTAGAAGCTCTCAGATGAGGACTGGATAGAAGCTCTCAGATGAGGACTGGGTAGAAGCTCTCAGATGAGGACTGGGTAGAAGCTCTCAGATGAGGACTGAGTAGAAGCTCTGAGATGAGGACTGGGTAGAAGCTCTCAGATGAGGACTGGATAGAAGCTCTCAGATGAGGACTGGGTAGAAGCTCTCAGATGAGGACTGGGTAGAAGCTCTCAGATGAGGACTGGGTAGAAGCTCTGAGATGAGGACTGAGTAGAAGCTCTCAGATGAGGACTGGGTAGAAGCTCTCAGATGAGGAATGGGTAGAAGCTCTCAGATGAGGACTGGGTAGAAGCTCTCAGATGAGGACTGGGTAGAAGCTCTCAGATGAGGACTGGGTAGAAGCTCTGAGATGAGGACTGAGTAGAAGCTCTCAGATGAGGACTGGGTAGAAGCTCTCAGATGAGGAATGGGTAGAAGCTCTCAGATGAGGACTGGGTAGAAGCTCTGAGATGAGGACTGAGTAGAAGCTCTCAGATGAGGACTGGGTAGAAGCTCTCAGATGAGGACTGGGTAGAAGCTCTCAGATGAGGACTGGGTAGAAGCTCTCAGGAATATAAACCACAGTTCAGTGAATGCCAGACTCAGCCATGTACAGTTTAAGGTGATACACAGGTTACGTTACTCAAAAGTAAAACTGCATGAAATATTCCTGGACACCTCACCACTGTGTGAGAGGTGCAAGCAGGATGAGGGGACGTTGACCCACTTATTTTGGACATGTCCTAAGTTACAGGCTTAATGGGCTCTCATTTTTGATGACTTATCTAAAGCCTTTGATAGAGTTCTAGCCCCAGACCCATTGACCGCTCTGTTTGGTACAGGTGATGGGAATAACCACGAAGGGAAGGCTGTCTCTCTTTGTACTCTATTAGCCAAGAGGCTCATATTGCAATTTTGGAAATTGGAGACTGTACCTACCTTTGAAATGTGGTTACGGGATTTAGGAAATGTAATACATATGGAAAGATACGATACAATACCTCCAATAGAAGTCTGTTTTACAAAATATGTCAGCCGATACTGGATAAATGGTCGAGTCCCGCTTCATAACTGGGTTGACGATCTGCTGCTACTCTGTGCTGTACTCCACTCAATATTTATTTTGGGTTTAACTACACTGCTTGTAATGTCTATATGCTGTCTTCTTATACATGTACCACCTAACAGGATTTAGTTTTATTTTGTGTATGTGTGAGTTCAGTTTAGTTCTGTCCTCTAAATTGGCCATCCCATTCAACAGTACAATGAATGTCAATTTTTGTATTGCTGTCTTTATAAAAAAATATAATAACATAAGACCTGGATGATATATCACACACAGTCAGACAGAGAGTATCTCAGGGATACCTTACCAACCAAGGGAAACAACCAGACACTCGTCCAGTCTGATTTAGCTTCTCAGTGTTAATCATTCTCTTTTCTCACTATGGTCAACAAACAGCTGACCACCAAAATGCTGATAACATTGTAAAAGAGAAGAGAGAATGTGACAAAAGAGAGAGGGTCATTTTTTTTTAACTAGGCAAGGAAGTTGTGACGAAATTCTGATTTACAATGACAGCCTACCGAGGAACAGTGGGTTAACTGCCTTGTTCAGGGGCAGAACAACAGATGGGGATTCGAGCCAGCAACCTTTCAGTTACTGGCTCAATGCTCTAACCAGAGGGCTACCTGCCACCCAGGCTCAGGTAAGAGGGGACTCAGTAGAGAGAATATGAGACAGAAGTTCGATATCTCAGAGCACTTAGACAGAAGTTCGATATCTCAGAGCACTTAGACAGAAGTTCGATATCTCAGAGCACTTAGACAGAAGTTCGATATCTCAGAGCACTTAGACAGAAGTTCGATATCTCAGAGCACTTAGACAGAAGTTCGATATCTCAGAGCACTGAGACAGAAGTTCGATATCTCAGAGCACTTAGACAGAAGTTCGATATCACAAAGCACTTAGACAGAAGTTCGATATCTCAGAGCACTTAGACAGAAGTTTGATATCTCAGAGCACTTAGACAGAAGTTCGATATCTCAGAGCACTTAGACAGAAGTTCGATATCTCAGAGCACTTAGACAGAAGTTCGATATCTCAGAGCACTTAGACAGAAGTTCGATATCTCAGAGCACTTAGACAGAAGTTCGATATCTCAGAGCACTTAGACAGAAGTTCGATATCTCAGAGCACTTAGACAGAAGTTCGATATCTCAGAGCACTTAGACAGAAGTTCGATATCTCAGAGCACTTAGACAGAAGTTCGATATCTCAGAGCACTTAGACAGAAGTTCGATATCTCAGAGCACTTACCCAGAAGAGGAAGTTGAACATGAACATCAGGTATTTGATACATTTGATTCCTCCTACGACTCCCATGGTAAAATACAGCACAGGTCTGGTGGTGGAGAGAAATGTCCCAGACAAGTCTAGTCGGAGTTAAACCTGCGGTTCCCAGAGAAGTCTAGTCGGAGTTAAACCGACGGTTCCCAGAGAAGTCGAGTCACACAGAGTTAAACCGACGGTTCCCAGAGAAGTCTAGTCAGAGTTAAACCTGCGGTTCCCAGAGAAGTCTCGTCAGAGTTAAACCTACGGTTCCCAGAGAAGTCTCGTCAGAGTTAAACCTACGGTTCCCAGAGAAGTCTAGTCAGAGTTAAACCTGCGGTTCCCAGAGAAGTCTAGTCAGAGTTAAACCTACAGTTCCCAGAGAAGTCTCGTCAGAGTTAAACCTGCGGTTCCCAGAGAAGTCTAGTCAGAGTTAAACCTACCGTTCCCAGAGAAGTCTAGTCAGAGTTAAACCTACCGTTCCCAGAGAAGTCGAGTCACACAGAGTTAAACCTGCGGTTCCCAGAGAAGTCTCGTCAGAGTTAAACCTACGGTTCCCAGAGAAGTCTAGTCAGAGTTAAACCTGCGGTTCCCAGAGAAGTCTAGTCAGAGTTAAACCTGTGGAAAGAAACCTGTGAATGAACACGAAGGAGAGAGGTCTGTGGAGAATTCCTGAGCCACACCCTCCAACCTCACTTGTTCTTTGTTAGTCAGTCAGTCAAGCAGGAAGGGAGGGGCTCGACTAAAGCTTACAACAAGCTCTACGCAGACGCAAGATTCTGAGTGTTGCAATGTTGTTTTTCCTCGTACCTGCATTCAACATACCTTTCTTACTACCTGAAAGAGACATATCATTCCTTCCTCAGCCATGGGGGCAGGATTTCGCTTGGTTCCTTGATCTGATCTATAGATTATACACAGTGCCTTCGGAAAGTATTCAGACCCCTTGACCTTTTCCACATTCTGTTACGTTACAGCCTTATTGTCACGGATCCTTCCAGAACGTTCATCACACACACCTGTCCCCTATTCCCACTGATTAGTACTTGTATAAGTGGTGCCCTTTGGTTTCTATTGGGCTGTTGATTATTGTTACTATGTCCGTTGGTGCGTGTGAGTACCTGTGCTGTGTGTTTTGGGCTTTCGTGCCATTGTGGATTGTGCAGATGATTACGGGTCTGGTCCCGTATGTTAATCATTGTGCAGATGATTACGGGTCTCGTCCCGTGTGTTAAACATTGGGCGCTTGTGTTATTTATTTGAGGTATTCCTCGCTCTTTTGTTTTGGGTTTCTACCCTGTGTTTTGTTACGTGTTTGTTTGGTCTTCGACTTAATCAATTTTAGAATAAGGCTGTAACGTACCAAAATGTGGAAAAAGTTAAGGAGTCAAAAAGTCAAGGAGTCTGAGTCTGGCTCTAACCAACTGTGCAATTTTTAAGTAATAAAAAGGTATTGGGTGAACAATAGATAAGTAAAGAAATAAAAAGGTATTAGAATCTACCCAAAAAGGTATTTTGTTTAGAAGTAATAACTATTGTGAAATGGTAGAACCGGCTGTAGTCTATTGGACCAGACCATCACATAGAGATGAAGGCCTTGTTTCTATTGGACCAGACCATCACATGGATATGAAGGCCTTGTTTCTATTGGACCAGACCATCACATGTAGATGAAGGCCTTGTTTCTATTGGACCAGACTTTCACATGTAGATGAAGGCCTTGTTTCTATTGGACCAGACCATCACATAGAGATGAAGGCCTTGTTTCTATTGGACCAGGCCATTTATATAGGATCAGATCATCAGACTGTGTAGAGTGTCTCCATCTAGTGGTGGAAATAGAACACTGCAGGTCAGATGTACCAGTTATGGTGATGATGAGGCAGAGGAGGAGCTTGTTGACTCCAATAGTTCTCTGATTTACTACTGGATGTGCAGGTTTTTGTTCCAGCCCTGCTCTAGAAAACCTGATTTTAAGTTCATTTGGATTTTTTCATTTCACATCCATTAAGACTAAAATAATCCTCAACTTGTTTTTATATCTTTCAATATGTTTTTTAAATGTTATTTTCTAAAGCATTGAATGACTGTATTTCATTGTTTTACACAGTTTCCTGTCTCACACCCAGACTTTTGACATTCTGCTACGTATTGCTGTAAGGATCGTCGTCGGGAGAAAGAGAGGAGGACCAAGATGCAGCGTGGTAAGTGTTCATATTAAAACGGGTTTAATGAACACTGAAACAAAACACGACAAACGAACAGTCCTGAACGGTGCAACAAAACACAGAACAGAAAATAAACACCCACAACCAAAATGTGGAAAACAGGCTGCCTAAGTATGATTCTCAATCAGAGACAACGAACGACACCTGCCTCTGATTGAGAACCATACCAGGCCCAACACATAGAAATATAACAACCTAGAAAAACAAACATAGACTGCCCACCCCAACTCACGCCCTGACCATACTAAAACAAAGACAAAACAAAGGAACTAAGGTCAGAACGTGACGATTGCACTTACAAAAGTCATCTTAATCAGAAAACATTTAATGCACCTGTTTAAAAAAGAGTCAAATAAATGGAAACCATATACATATTGGATGTGTATAAGCCATTTGTAACTTTTCTTTTACACAAAATATAGTCATCTCTAAGTATCGTGTCATTACCACCACAACAAGCAAATTACATGATAATAACCTTTTCAGAAGTTTATGTACTTGGTTACCATGGATATGAATAGAGACAGTGGAGAACATGGTTACCATGGATATGAATAGAGACAGTGGAGAACATGGTTACCATGGATATGAATAGTGACAGTGGAGAACATGGTTACCATGGATATGAATAGTGACAGTGGAGAACATGGTTACCATGGATATGAATAGAGACAGTGGAGAACATGGTTACCATGGATATGAATAGTGACAGTGGAGAACATGGTTACCATGGATATGAATAGAGACAGTGGAGAACATGGTTACCATGGATATGAATAGAGACAGTGGAGAACATGGTTACCATGGATATGAATAGTGACAGTGGAGAACATGGACGTCATGGAGGGAAATTAAAATGTTGATGGTTACCATGGAGTGGAGCTGCTGCTGTGTGTCCCACTGACTGTCAGACAAATGGACTGGCTTGGTGCTCACGTGAAACATTGTCGGACAGACACCAATATGCCAGTCCTTTTGAACAGTCAGCGTGTTTGTGCTACTATGTTTAGCAGACTTAGCTAGAACATGTGAAATCAGCTCTTTTCTGGATGGGAGAAAGATTCAGTGGGAAATATTCAGTGCTTGTGTTGTCATAGTGATTAGCAGGGCTAGTTCAACCATCTGGAAACAGACACTGTGGTGTTGTCATTATGATTAGCAGGGCTAATTTAAACATTGGAAACAGACACTGTGGTGTTGTCATAGTGATTAGCAGGGCTAATTTAAACATTGGAAACAGACACTGTGGTGTTGTCATAGTGATTAGCAGGGCTAGTTTAAACATTGGAAACAGACACTGTGGTGTTGTCATAGTGATTAGCAGGGCTAGTTCAACCATCTGGAAACAGACACTGTGGTGTTGTCATTATGATTAGCAGGGCTAATTTAAACATTGGAAACAGACACTGTGGTGTTGTCATAGTGATTAGCAGGGCTAATTTAAACATTGGAAACAGACACTGTGGTGTTGTCATAGTGATTAGCAGGGCTAGTTTAAACATTGGAAACAGACACTGTGGTGTTGTCATAGTGATTAGCAGGGCTAGTTTAAACATTGGAAACAGACACTGTGGTGTTGTCATAGTGATTAGCAGGGCTAGTTTAAACATTGGAAACAGACACTGTGGTGTTGTCATAATGATTAGCAGGGCTAGTTTAAACATTGGAAACAGACACTGTGGTGTTGTCATAGTGATTAGCAGGGCTAGTTTAAACATTGGAAACAGACACTGTGGTGTTGTCATAGTGATTAGCAGGGCTAGTTTAAACATTGGAAACAGACACTGTGGTGTTGTCATAATGATTAGCAGGGCTAGTTTAAACATTGGAAACAGACACTGTGGTGTTGTCATAGTGATTAGCAGGGCTATAACATCACTATTTTCCTCTTGTGATGGTAAACACACATCTAATATGTCTGCAAATGTATTTGTCTGGTTATTTGTACTCTTAGCAGAAAATGTTACTGTTTTGAATCAGTCACTCAGTAAACGTGTACTGCTTTGTACATGAGCTCGGTAGATGAGCTTAATGTCTTGGGGGTCTGTCCTTACAGTCTACAGCTGGACACTCTCCATTGAAGACCTCTCCACAACACCAGGTTAGCAGGAAGGTCTCCATTGAAGACCTCTCCATAACACCAGGTTAGCAGGAAGGTCTCCATTGAAGACCTCTCCATAACAACAGGTTAGCAGGAAGGTCTCCATTGAAGACCTCTCCACAACACCAGGTTAGCAGGAAGGTATCCATTGAAGACCTCTCCATGACACCAGGTTAGCAGGAAGGTCTCCATTGAAGACCTCTCCATAACAACAGGTTAGCAGGAAGGTCTCCATTGAAGACCTCTCCATAACAACAGGTTAGCAGGAAGGTCTCCATTGAAGACCTCTCCACAACAACAGGTTAGCAGGAAGGTATCCATTGAAGACCTCTCCATAACAACGGGTTAGCAGGAAGGTCTCCATTGAAGACCTCTCCATAACAACGGGTTAGCAGAAAGGTCTCCATTGAAGGTAAAAGCCTGACATGGAAGATAACAATGATTAGATACGGAAACATCATGGCTGGGTGTTGTTTTCTGTTTGTTCCCCCCTTGGTGGTGACAAGTTTACCAGGGTAGCATCAATAATGACACACACACGCACACACACACTCACACACACTCTCACACACACACACACACACAAACACACACACACACACACACACACACACACACACACACACACACACACACACACACACTGTTGACCTCTAGGGGTGTGTGTGTAACTGAAGCTCTGTTCTCCCTCAGGACTCTGGAGAATCAACAACAATGTCTTTGTCTCCCTGTCACCAGCCTCTCTCTCTCTCCTTTTTCTCCAATCTCTCTTGTTTCTATTTGCCTCTCTTTCTCTCTGTTCTCCACCCACAGAAGGAACAGAAGAACAGGAGACGTGAGAAAGTCAGAGGAAGAAATCAATACACTTTCACTTCTTTGTCATAAAGCAGAGTTTCCCAAACTAGGGCTGTTGTTCTTTTCTACCCAGAAGGTCACACAACATGATAGCCTGATGACCTTCCTCTTTTCTTCCCAGAAGATCACACTTCATGATAGCCTGACGACCTTCCTCTTTTCTTCCCAGAAGATCACACTACATGATAGCCTGATGTCCTTCCTCTTTTCTTCCCAGAAGATCACACTACATGATAGCCTGATGACCTTCTTCAATACACAGAAGATCAGACAACATGACAGCCTGAGTCTTCTGAACTTCCCAATACCTTTCTGATGCATATCAGTCACTTCAAACCTCCTTCAGATTGAAATACTGTCAAAAGGACTGGCAGACTGATGTGTAGTAAATAGAATGTCAAAAGGACTGGCAGACTGATTTGTAGTAAATAGACTGTCAAAAGGACTGGCAGACTGATTGGTAGTATATAGACTGTCAAAGGGACAGGCAGACTGATTTGTATTATATAGACTGTCAAAAGGACTGACAGACTGATTTGTAGTAAATAGACTGTCAAAAGGACTGGCAGACTGATTTGTAGTATATAGACTGTCAAAAGGACTGGCAGACTGATTTGTAGTAAATAGACTGTCAAAAGGACTGGCAGACTGATTTGTAGTATATAGACTGTCAAAAGGACTGGCAGACTGATTTGTAGTAAATAGACTGTCAAAAGGACAGGCAGACTGATTTGTAGTATATAGACTGTCAAAAGGACTGGCAGACTGATTTGTAGTAAATAGACTGTCAAAAGGACAGGCAGACTGATTTGTGTTATATAGACTGTCAAAAGGACTGACAGACATATTTGTAGTAAATAGACTGTCAAAAGGACTGGCAGACTGATTTGTAGTATATAGACTGTCAAAAGGACTGGCAGACTGATTTGTAGTAAATAGACTGTCAAAAGGACTGGCAGACTGATTTGTAGTATATAGACTGTCAAAAGGACTGGCAGACTGATTTGTAGTATATAGACTGTCAAAAGGACTGGCAGACTGATTTGTAGTATATAGACTGTCAAAAGGACTGGCAGACTGATTTGTAGTATATAGACTGTCAAAAGGACAGGCAGACTGATTCGTATTATATAGACTGTCAAAATGACTGACAGACTGATTTGTAGTAAATAGACTGTCAAAAGGACTGGCAGACTGATTTGTAGTATATAGACTGTCAAAAGGACTGGCAGACTGATTTGTAGTATATAGACTGTCAAAAGGACTGACAGACTGATTTGTAGTAAATAGACTGTCAAAAGGACTGGCAGACTGATTTGTAGTATATAGACTGTCAAAAGGACTGGCAGACTGATTTGTAGTAAATAGACTGTCAAAAGGACAGGCAGACTGATTTGTAGTATATAGACTGTCAAAAGGACTGGCAGACTGATTTGTAGTAAATAGACTGTCAAAAGGACAGGCAGACTGATTTGTGTTATATAGACTGTCAAAAGGACTGACAGACATATTTGTAGTAAATAGACTGTCAAAAGGACTGGCAGACTGATTTGTAGTATATAGACTGTCAAAAGGACTGGCAGACTGATTTGTAGTAAATAGACTGTCAAAAGGACTGGCAGACTGATTTGTAGTATATAGACTGTCAAAAGGACTGGCAGACTGATTTGTAGTATATAGACTGTCAAAAGGACTGGCAGACTGATTTGTAGTATATAGACTGTCAAAAGGACTGGCAGACTGATTTTTAGTATATAGACTGTCAAAAGGACTGGCAGACTGATTTGTAAATCAAATGTTTGTTCCATTAAAATGACATCAAATTGATCAGAAATACAGTGTAGACATTGTTAATGTTGTAAATGACTATTGTAGCTGGAAACGGCTGATTTTGTATGGAATATCTACATAGGGGTACAGAGGCCCATTATCAGCAACCATCACTCCTGTGTTCCAATGGCACGTTGTGTTAGCTAATCCAAGTCTAATCATTAGAAAACCCTTTTGCAATTATGTTAGAACAGCTGAAAACTGTTGTTCTGATTAAAGAAGCAACAAAACTGGCCTTCTTTAGACTAGTTACTATGTTACTATGGTAGCGTCCTCTCTACTCATGTATAGTCATGTTACTATGGTAACGTCCTCTATACTCATGTAGAGTCATGTTACTATTGTAACCTCCTCTATACTCATGTAGAGTCATGTTACTATGGTCCTCTATACTCATGTAGAGTCATGTTACTATTGTAACCTCCTCTATACTCATGTAGAGTAATGTTACTATGGTCCTCTATGCTCATGTAAAGTCATGTTACTATGGTCCTCTATACTCATGTAGAGTCATGTTACTATTGTAACCTCCTCTATACTCATGTAGAGTAATGTTACTATGGTCCTCTATGCTCATGTAAAGTCATGTTACTATGGTCCTCTATACTCATGTAGAGTCATGTTACTATTGTAACCTCCTCTATACTCATGTAGAGTCATGTTACTATGGTCCTCTATGCTCATGTAGAGTCATGTTACTATTGTAACCTCCTCTATACTCATGTAGAGTAATGTTACTATGGTCCTCTATGCTCATGTAAAGTCATGTTACTATGGTCCTCTATACTCATGTAGAGTCATGTTACTATGGTCCTCTATACTCATGTAGAGTCATGTTACTACGGTAACGTCCTCTATACTCATGTATAGTCATGTTAGTATTATTCCTTCTTAATGCCACGTTGAAGGGTTTAGCCTGATTAAATCAACAATCATTGCAGTCAGTGGAACACCAACAGCATCCATTCTAGCCCATTTTATAAACAGGACGCGAGGCTAATCTGATTGACCGATGAAGACAGTGAGGTCAGAGCCAGGAGCCCACGACCACATCATGTAGAGTTGAGGCTATAGTTACTTTAGCATCAATCTAAGATAAAGATTAAGAAGAGTTCCCAGGAGCCGACGACCACAGCATGTAGACTTGAGGCTATAGTTACTTTAGCATCAATCCAAGATAAAGATTAAGAAGAGTTCCCAGGAGCCCACGACGACAGCATGTCAGTCAGGAAAGCAAAGGCCAGGAAAGCAAAGGCCAGCTTTTTCAAGCAGAAATTTGCATCCTGTAGCTCTAACTCCAAAAAGTTCTGGGACACTGTAAAGTCCATGGAGAACAAGAGCACCTCCTCCCAGCTGCCCACTGCACTGAGGCTAGGTAACACGGTCACCACCGATAAATCCGTGATAATCGAAAACTTCAACAAGCATTTCTCAACGGCTGGCCATGCCTTCCTCCTGGCTACTCCAACTTCGGCCAACAGCTCCGCCCCCCCCCCCGCAGCTACTCGACCAAGCCTCCCTAGCTTCTCCTTTACCCAAATCCAGATAGCAGATGTTCTGAAAGAGCTGCAAAACCTGGACCCATACAAATAAGCTGGGCTTGACAATCTGGACCCTCTATTTCTGAAACTGTCCGCCGCCATTGTCGCAACCCCTATTACCAGCCTGTTCAACCCAAGGATTGGAAAGCTGCCGCGGTCATCCCCCTCTTCAAAGGGGGAGACACCCTGGACCCAAACTGTTACAGACTTATATCCATCCTGCCCTGCCTATCTAAGGTCTTCGAAAGCCAAGTCAACAAACAGATCACTGATCATCACGAATCCCACCGTACCTTCTCCACTGTGCAATCCAGTTTCCGAGCCGGTCACGGGTGCACCTCAGCCACGCTCAAGGTACTAAACAATATCATAACCGCCATCGATAAAAGACAGTACTGTGCAGCCGTCTTTATTGACCTTGCCAAGGCTTTCGACTCTGTCAATCACCATATTCTTATCTGCAGACTCAGTTGCCTCGGTTTTTCTAATGACTGCCTTGCCTAGTTCACCAACTACTTTGCAGACAGAGTTCAGTGTGTCAAATCGGAGGGCATGTTGTCCAGTCCTCTGGCAGTCTCTATGGGGGTACCACAGGGTTCAATTCTCGGGCCGACTCTTTTCTCTGTATATATCAGTGATGTTGCTCTTGCTATTCCCTGATCCACCTCTACGCAGATGACACCATTCTGTATACTTCTGGCCCCTCTTTGGACACTGTGCTAACTAACCTCCAAATGAGCTTCAATGCCATACAACACTCCTTCCGTGGCCTCCAACTGCTCTTAAACCCTAGTAAAAACCAAATACATGCTTTTCAACCGTTTGCTGCCCGCACCCTCCCGCCTGACTAGCATCACCACCCTGGACGGTTCTGACCTAGAATATGTGGACAACTATAAATACCTAGGTGTCTTGCTAGACTGTAAACTCTCCTTCCAGACTCATATTAAACAGCTCCAAGCCAAAACCAAATCTAGAATTGGCTTTCTATTTCGCAACAAAGCCTCCTTCACTCATGCCGCCAAACTTACCCTAGTAAAACTGACTATCCTACCGATCCTCGTCTTTGGTGATGTCATCTACAAAATAGCTTCCAATACTCTACTCAGCAAACTGGATGCAGTCTATCACAGTGCCATCCGTTTTGTCACCAAAGCCCCATATACCAACCACCACTGTGACCTGTATGCTCTAGTCGGCTGGCCTTCGCTACATATTCATCGCCAGACCTGATGGCTCCAGGTCATCTATAAGTCTATGCTAGGTAAAGCTCCGCCTTATCTCAGCTCACTGGTCACGATAACAACACCCACCCGTAGCACACGTTCCAGCAGGTATATCTCACTGGTCATCCCCAAAGCCAACCCCAAAGCCAACACAGTGCTAATGATCATCTTTATTCTAGTTTGCTGAAATATTCGCTGATCAGAACATTTTGTTAGCATGTTAAACAAGCGTACCTCTGACCTAAAGCCTGTGACTTGTCTGATAATCAATCAATGTGATTTTGTTTGACTGAATCTCTGTCTGTATATTTGGTTACTTGATCTCTGGCTGGACAGGTGGAAGAGGTAACTCATCTATCACTGATTAGAAACATCTAGCATGCTATAATGTAGCCTAAATCACTGATCAGAAACATTTAGCATGGTATAATATAGCCTAAATCACTGATCAGAAACATTAGCATGCTATAATGTTGCCTAAATCACTGATTAGAAACATCTAGCATGCTATAATGTAGCCTAAATCACTGATCAGAAACATTTAGCATGCTATAATGTAGCCTAAATCACTGATCAGAAACATTA
Source organism: Oncorhynchus mykiss (assembly GCF_013265735.2). NCBI lineage: Eukaryota > Metazoa > Chordata > Actinopteri > Salmoniformes > Salmonidae > Oncorhynchus > Oncorhynchus mykiss. The sequence continues at coordinate 466,586 of NW_023493674.1, read as the reverse complement.
GCATGCTATAATGTAGCCTAAATCACTGATCAGAAACATTTAGCATGGTATAATATAGCCTAAATCACTGATCAGAAACATTAGCATGCTATAATGTTGCCTAAATCACTGATTAGAAACATCTAGCATGCTATAATGTAGCCTAAATCACTGATCAGAAACATTTAGCATGCTATAATGTAGCCTAAATCACTGATCAGAAACATTAGCATGCTATAATGTAGCCTAAATCACTGATCAGAAACATCTAGCATGCAATAATGTAGCCTAAATCACTGATCAGAAACATTTAGCATGCTATAATGTAGCCTAAATCACTGATCAGAAACATTTAGCATGGTATAATGTTGCCTAAATCACTGATTAGAAACATCTAGCATGCTATAATGTAGCCTAAATCACTGATCAGAAACATCTAGCATGCTATAATGTAGCCTAAATCACTGATCAGAAACATCTAGCATGCTATAATGTAGCCTAAATCACTGATTAGAAACATCTAGCATGCTATAATGTAGCCTAAATCACTGATCAGAAACATTAGCATGCTATAATGTAGCCTAAATCACTGATCAGAAACATCTAGCATGCTATAATGTAGCCTAAATCACTGATCAGAAACATCTAGCATGCTATAATGTAGCCTAAATCACTGATTAGAAACATCTAGCATGCTATAATGTAGCCTAAATCACTGATCAGAAACATTAGCATGCTATAATGTAGCCTAAATCAAGTGTATTATTTATTGATTGACTCATGTAGTAGCTTTATATAGCCTTATATAGAGGCTATTTTCCTATCATCCCAGTCCCACTGAAACCCACAATTCTGACTCCTGTCTCACTTGAAAATTCCTAACTTTATTCTGTAATCCAAAATGTGCATCATCAAAGCACGTCAAAATACCACTATAACGTTTCCTCTGTGCTGTCTGATACTGCTGCCCATATGAGAGCGTCGGTAGAGAATGTGTGATCAACAAGCGGTATGGCAGTAGGCCTAGATATGGAAATACATTCAAACAGAGTTGGTCCCTGTTAAGATACCTTGATATGTAAACAATTTCCTCTCTTCATCTCCACGTTATTCATGAGCTGATCTGCTATCTGTATAATCATCAACTCGATTTTGTCAAATAGGAGATATTCTGTAATTCGTTGGTGGTTATCTAGCAACTTCGGTCATGTGACCTTTGATTCACTATCAGTTACAAAGTTTGTATGATTGGACAACACAATAGCCTAATCTGGGTGCGCTCTGTGTCGAGAGAGCATAGGCCCACTGCTGAAAGGCACTGAATTCCTTGAGGAACATGATAACGGTTTTAACATGGTCTTTTTTTCCGGTATCAAGCAAACACTATCGGCAGCGTATCTTGCTGCCGACTTGAGCGGACTCCAAGCAGGGGCAGTTCGTTTCACGTCTCAGGCCCTCGGCCTGTGCAGCGAGAGGGCGGATTTAACCGTTTGAGAGAGTAGTGAATGTGCTTCTATAAAAGCAAATCCGTGAGGCATAGCCGGGGGACGCAGGCGAACATAACGAACAAACCAGTGTTCAAGATTCCACTCGTTGGTGAAGAGGCAGGCGCTGATAGAACTGTCAGATCAAGAATATAAGCGTTCTGACCTTTGATCTACGCTAGGAGCAATATTTTGATGTTGAGCCATAATTGATTTTCTTTATTAGAAAATATATATTTTTGTTATTGACTTTTCAAATGAGAATAAATGTCCGAGGTCCGGACCGAGGTGTCCTCATTTGTAGTCAGGCCAACCGCAGTATTCAGTCATAACGAGTTGCATTGAGTGAGACTCACCCAGAAGACGAAGTTGAAGACGAACAACAGATATTTGACGCAAGTCTCTCCTCCCGTCAGTAGCGCCATGGTCCGTCTGTCTGTCTGTCAGATGAAGAGATGTAGACGTCTATAATACTGTTATAAAAGCTGTATAATAATGTTGTTGATTCCGGTCAGTTGGGCGAATGGAAGTTGATGAAGTCTTCAGCCCCCTTTGTCTCTGCTGTCTGTGTGCTGTGCGTGGTGGTGCCTATATAGAGGCGCACAGCACTCCCACCTCAGACACAAATTGTCTGCCACTTTTTTCTTTCTCTCTCTCTCTCTTTCTCTTTCTCTTTCTTTCTCTTTCATTCTTTTTTTCTTTAGGTTTTTTATTGTCAATATACAGAATATGAACAACTAGTCAGATTTGAGTCCTATAGATTTAGTCAGGTTGTTACTCAACACGGTATATGTGTGTGTGAGGCTGAGGTGATTCACTCTGACAAGGCATACTGTTAATTACAGGTCAGATCAGCCTCTCTGTAAATTACAGGTCAGATCAGCCTCTCTCTGGCTCTTTGCTTAGTCTGAGTCCTGACACACACACACCCATACACACATGCACGGATAGAGGGTCAGAGAAGCAGGGACAGAGGGACAGTGTCCAGAACAATGGTTCCTGTTGTGTCCAGAGAGTCTGTCTTCCCACTGCACTGTGATACACATACCACACATAGCCCGTCCTTTGTGTGTGTATTACTGTAATCATGGACCAGGTTTAGCCTGCACCATTGACGATGATGATTGCGATGGCTGCCTCGTATCTGTGAGCAGTGCAGGTTGAATGTTGGTGTGTGTGTGTAACGGTGTGTGTGTAGGGGTGTGTGTGTAGGGGTGTGTGTGTTTGTGTATAGGGGTGTGTGTGTGTAGGGGTGTGTGTGTAGCGGTGTGTGTGTTTGTGTATAGGGGTGTGTGTGTAGTGGTGTGTGTGTAGTGGTGTGTAGCAGTGTGTGTGTAGTGGTGTAGGGGTGTGTGTAGTGGTGTGTCTGTTTGTGTATAGGGGTGTTTGTGTATAGGGGTGTGTGTTTGTGTATAGGAGTGTGTGTATGTGTGTGTATGTGTAGTGGTGTGTGTATGTGTAGTGGTGTGTGTGTGTGTGTCGGGGTGTGTGTGCAGCAGTGTGTGTGTAGTGGTGTATGTGTAGTGGTGTGTGTGTGTAGGGGTGTGTGTATGTGTAGTGGTGTGTGTATGTGTAGTGGTGTGTGTGTGTAGGGGTGTGTATGTAGGGGTGTATGTGTAGTGGTGTGAGTGTGTGTAGTGGTGTATGTGTAGTGGTGTGTGTGTTTGTGTATAGGGGTGTGTGTGTAGGGGTGTGTGTGTAGCGGTGTGTGTGTAGTGGTGTATGTGTAGTGGTGTGTGTGTGTGTAGTGGTGTGTGTATGTGTAGTGGTGTGTGTATGTGTAGTGGTGTGTGTGTGTAGTGGTGTGTGTATGTGTAGTGGTGTATGTGTAGTGGTGTGTGTGTGTGTAGTGGTGTGTGTATGTGTAGTGGTGTATGTGTAGGGGGTTGTGTGTAGGGGTGTGTGTGCGTAGTGGTGTGTGTGGTGGTGTGTGTAGTGGTCTGTGTGTGTAGGGGTGTGTGTGTAGTGGTGTGTGTGTAGGGGTGTGTGTTGTGGTGTGTGTGTGTAGGTGCGTGTGTAGGGGTGCATGTGTAGCGGTGTGTGTCGGTGTGTGTGTCGGTGTGTGTGTATAGTGGTGTGTGTCGGTGTGTGTGTCGGTGTGTGTGTATAGTGGTGTGTGTCGGTGTGTGTGTAGGGGTGTGTGTAGGGGTGTGTAGGGGTGTGTGTCGGTGTGTGTGTATAGTGGTGTGTGTGTAGGGGTGTGTGTGTAGGGGTGTGTGTAGGGGTGTGTGTGTAGGGGTGTGTGTAGGGGTGTGTGTGTAGGGGTGTGTGTGTAGTGGTGTGTGTCGGTGTGTGTGTAGGGGTGTGTGTGTAGGGGTGTGTGTGTCGGTGTGTGTGTATAGTGGTGTGTGTGTAGGGGTGTGTGTGTCGGTGTGTGTGTATAGTGGTGTGTGTGTAGGGGTGTGTGTGTAGGGGTGTGTGTAGGGGTGTGTAGTGGTGTGTGTAGTGGTGTGTGTGTAGGGGTGTGTGTGTCGGTGTGTGTGTATAGTGGTGTGTGTGTAGGGGTGTGTGTGTAGGGGTGTGTGTAGGGGTGTGTAGTGGTGTGTGTAGTGGTGTGTGTGTAGGGGTGTGTGTGTCGGTGTGTGTGTATAGTGGTGTGTGTGTAGGGGTGTGTGTGTAGGGGTGTGTGTAGGGGTGTGTAGTGGTGTGTGTAGGGGTGTGTGTGTAGGGGTGTGTGTGTAGGGGTGTGTGTGTAGGGGTGTGTATAGTGGTGTGTGTAGGGGTGTGTGTATAGGGGTGTGTGTAGGGGTGTGTGTCGGGGTGTGTGTATAGTGGTGTGTGTAGGGGTGTGTGTAGGGGTGTGTAGGGGTGTGTAGGGGTGTGTGTATAGGGGTGTGTGTAGGGGTGTGTGTAGTGGTGTGTGTAGGGGTGTGTGTAGGGGTGTGTAGGGGTGTGTATAGTGGTGTGTGTGTAGGGGTGTGTATAGGGGTGTGTGTATAGGGGTGTGTGTAGGGGTGTGTGTAGGGGTGTGTATAGGGGTGTGTGTAGGGGTGTGTGTAGGGGTGTGTAGGGGTGTGTATAGTGGTGTGTGTATAGGGGTGTGTGTAGGGGTGTGTGTAGGGGTGTGTATAGGGGTGTGTGTAGGGGTGTGTGTAGTGGTGTGTGTAGGGGTGTGTGTAGGGGTGTGTAGGGGTGTGTATAGTGGTGTGTGTGTAGGGGTGTGTATAGGGGTGTGTGTATAGGGGTGTGTGTGTAGGGGTGTGTGTGTCGGTGTGTGTGTATAGTGGTGTGTGTATAGTGGTGTGTGTGTATAGGGGTGTGTGTATAGTGGTGTGTGTCGGTGTGTGTATAGTGGTGTGTGTCGGTGTGTGTATAGTGGTGTGTGTAGGTGTGTGTATAGTGGTGTGTGTAGGTGTGTGTAGGGGTGTGTATAGTGGTGTGTGTTTCTCTGTTCCTCCCAAAACAACAACAGCCTCCAAAAGCAGCAGTCTGTCCAAACAAAGACCTTGTTTAGAGTTGGGCTGTGGTGAGTGTCAGGACTGAAGAGGCTGTGGTGTGATGTGACAGGGGCTAGGAGGAGGGAGGGAGAGAAGGGCTATTCATCACATTCCTGATGCACAATCACATTACTGAAATGTTTCAAATACAATACAAACTACTGTGTTGTAATAACATTGTTACATTATCCAGACTGTGTTGTGATAACAGGGTTACATTATCAAATCACATTTATTTATATTGCCCTTCTTACATCAGCTGATATCTCAAAGTGCTGTACAGAAACCCAGCCTAAAACCCCAAACAGCAAGCAATGCAGGTGTAGAAGCACGGTGGCTAGGAAAAACTAGGGAGAAAAACCTAGGAAGAAACCTAGAGAGGAACCAGGCTATGAAGGGTGGCCAGTCCTCTTCTGGCTGTGCCGGGTGGAGATTATAACAGAACATGACCAAGATGTTAAAATGTTCAGAAATGACCAGCAGGGTCAAATAATAATAATCACAGTAGTTGTTGAGGGTGCAACAAGTCAGCACCTCAGGAGTAAATGTCAGTTGGCTTTTCATAGCCGATCATTAAGAGTATCTCTACCACTCCTGCTGTCTCTAGAGAGTTGAAAACAGCAGGTCTGGGACAGGTTGCACGTCCGGTGAACAGGTCAGGATTTCATAGCCACAGGCAGAACAGTTGAAACTGGAGCAGCAGCATGGCCAGGTGGACTGGGGACAGCAAGGAGTCATCATGCCAGGTAGTCCTGAGGCATGGTCCTAGGGCTCAGGTCCTCCGAGAGAGAGAAAGAAAGAGAGAATTAGAGAGAGCATACTTAAGTTCACACAGGACACCGGATAAGACAGGAGAAGTACTCCAGATATAACAAACTGACCCTAGCCCCCCGACACATAAACTACTGCAGCATAAATACTGGAGGCTGAGACAGGAGGGGTCAGGAGACACTGTGGCCCCATCCGATGATACCCCCGGACAGGGCCAAACAGGAAGGATATAACCCCACCCACTTTTCCAAAGCACAGCCCCCACACCACTAGAGGGATATCTTCAACCACCAACTTACCATCCTGAGACAAGGCCGAGTATAGCCCACAAAGAGCACAACCCAAGGGGGGGCGCCAACCCAGACAGGAAGATCACGTCAGTGACTCAACCCACTCAAGTGACGCACCCCTCCTAGGGACGGCATGAAAGAGCACCAGTAAGCGTAGTGACTCAGCCCCTGTAATAGGGTTAGAGGCAGAAAATCCCAGTGGAGAGAGGGGAACCGGCCAGGCAGAGACAGCAATGGTGGTTCGTTGCTCCAGAGCCTTTCCGTTCACCTTCACACTCCTGGGCCAGACTAAACTCAATCATATGACCCACTGAAGAGATGAGTCTTCAGTAAAGAATTAAAGGTTGAGACCGAGTCTGCGTCTCTCACATGGGTAGGCAGACCATTCCATAAAAATTGAGCTCTATAGGAGAAAGCCCTGCCTCCAGCTGTTTGCTTAGAAATTCTAGGGACAATTAGGAGGCCTGCGTCTTGTGACCGTAGCGTACGTGTAGGTATGTACAGCAGGACCAAATCGGAGAGATAGGTAGGAGCAAGCCCATGTAATGCTTTGTAGGTTAGCAGTAAAAACTTGAAATCAGCCCTTGCCTTAACAGGAAGCCAGTGTAGGGAGGCTAGCACTGGAGTAATATGATACATTTTTGGGGTTCTAGTCAGGATTATAGCAGCCGTATTTAGCACTAACTGAAGTTTATTTAGTGTTTTATCCGGGCAGCCGGAAAGTAGAGCATTGCAGTAGTCTAACCTAGAAGTAACAAAAGCATGGATTCATTTTTCTGCATCATTTTTGGACAGAAAGTTTCTGATTTTTGCAATGTTACGTAGATGGAAAAAAGCTGTCCTTGAAACGGTCTTGATATGTTTGTCAAAAGATAGATCAGGGTCCAGAGTAACGCAGAGGTCCTTCACAGTTCTATTTGAGACGACTGTACAACCATCAAGATTAATTGTCAGGTTCAACAGAAGATCTCTTTGTTTCTTGGGACCTAGAACAAGCATCTCTGTTTTGTCAGAGTTATAAAGTAGAAAGTTTGCAGCCATCCACTTCCTTATGTCTGAAACACAGGCTTCTAGCGAGGGTAATTTTGGGGCTTCACCATGTTTCATTGAAATGTACAGCTGTGTGTCATCCGCATAGCAGTGAAAGTTAACATTATGTTTTCGAATGACATCCCCAAGAGGTAAAATATACAGTGAAAACAATAGTGGTCCCAAAACTGACCCTTGAGGAACACCGAAATTTACAGTTGATTTGTCAGAGGACAAACCATTCACAGAGACAAACTGATATCTTTCCGACAGATAAGTTCTAAACCAGGCCAGAACTTGTTCTTGTAGACGAATTTGGGTTTCCAATCTCTCCAAAGGAATGTGGTGATTGATGGAGTCAAAAGTTTCACTAAGGTCTTGGAGCCCGAGGACAGATGCAGAGCCTCGGTCTGATGCCATTAAAAGGTAATTTACCACCTTCACAAGTGCCGTCTCAGTGCTATGATGGGGTCTGAAACCAGACTGAAGCATTTCGTATACATTGTTTGTCTTCAGGAGGGCAGTGAATTGCTTCGCAACAGCTTTTTCAATTTGTTTTTGAGAGGAATAGGAGATTCGATATAGGCCGATAGTTTAAAAAAATATTTTCTGGGTCAAGTGCAGTCTCTATGGTGGGGTCTGAAACCAGACTGAAGCATTTCGTATACATTTTGTATACATAACATTGTTGAGAGGAATGGAAGATTCGATATGGGCCGATAGTTTTTTACATTTTCTGGGTCGAAGTTTGGCTTTATTACTGCCACTTTTAGTGAGTTTGGTACACATCCGGTGGATAGAGAGACGTTTATTATGTTCAACATAGGAGGGCCAAGCACAGGAAGCAGCTCTTTCAGTAGTTTAGTTGGAATAGGGTCCAGTATGCAGCTTGAAGGTTTAGAGACCATGATTATTTTCATCATTGTGTCAAGAGATATAGTACTAAAACACTTGAGTGTCACACAAGTTGGAAAAATAGGATGATCGAGCAGCAGTGAGGGCTCTTCGATACTGCACGGTACTGTCTTTCCAAGCTATTTGGAAGACTTCCAGTTTGGTGTGGCGCCATTTCCGTTCCAATTTTCTGGAAGCTTGCTTCAGAGCTTGGGTATTTTCTGTATACCAGGGAGCTAGTTTCTTATGACAAATGTTTTTAGGGGTGCAACTGCATCTAGGGTATTGCGCAAGGTTAAATTGAGTTCCTCAGTTAGGTGGTTAACTGATTTTTGTCCTCTGACGTCCTTGGGTAGGCAGAGGGAGTCTGTAAGGGCATCGAGGAATCTGTGTTGTCTGAGAATTTATAGCACGACTTTTGATGCTCCTTGGTTGGGGTCTGAGCAGATTATTTGTTGCGATTGGAAACATAATAAAATGGTGGTCCGATAGTCCAGGATTATGAGGAAAAACAGTAAGATCCACAACATTTATTCCATGGGACAAAACTAGGTCCAGAGTATGACTGTGACAGTGAGTAGGTCCAGAGACATTTTGGACAAAACCCACTGAGTCGATGATGGCTCCGAAAGCCTTTTGGAGTGGGTCTGTGGACTTTTCCATGTGAATATTAAAATCACCAAAGAATAGAATATTATCTGCTATGACTACAAGGTCCGATAGGAATTCAGGCAACTCAGTGAGGAACGCTGTATATGGCCCAGGAGGCCTGTAAACAGTAGCTATAAAAGTGATTGAGTAGGCTGCATAGATTTCAAGACTAGAAGCTCAAAAGACGAAAACATTTTTTTTTGTAAATTGAAATTTGCTATCGTAAATGTTAGAAACACCTCCGCCTTTACAGGATGCACGGGGGATATGGTCACTAGTGTAGCCAGGAGGTGAGGCCTCATTTAACACAGTAAATTCATCAGGCTTAAGCCATGTTTCAGTCAGGCCAATCACATCAAGATTATGATCAGTGATTAGTTCATTGACTATAACTGCCTTGGAAGTGAGGGATCTAACATTAAGTAGCCCTATTTTGAGATGTGAGGTATCACAATCTCTTTCAATAATGGCAGGACTGGAGGAGGTCTTTATCCTAGTAAGATTGCTAAGGCGAACACCGCCATGTTTAGTTTTGCCCAACCTAGGTCGAGGCACAGACACTGTCTCAATGGGATAGCTGAGCTGACTACACTGACTGTGCTAGTGGCAGACTCCACTAAGCTGGCAGGCTGGCTAACAGCCTGCTGCCTGCACCCTATTTCATTGTGGAGCTAGAGGAGTTAGAGCCCTGTCTATGTTGGTAGATAAGATGAGAGCACCCTTCCAGCTAGGATGGAGTCCGTCACTCCTCAGCAGGCCAGGCTTGGTCCTGTTTGTGGGTGAGTCCCAGAAAGAGGGCCAATTATCTACAAATTCTATATTTTGGGAGAAAACAGTTTTCAACCAGCGATTGAGTTGTGAGACTCTGCTGTAGAGCTCATCCCTCCCCCTAACTGGGAGGGGGCCAGAGACAATTACTCGATGCCGACACATCTTTCTAGCTGATTTACACACTGAGCTATGTTGCGCTTGGTGATCTCTGACTGTTTCATCCTAACATCGTTGGTGCCGACGTTAATAAAAATCTCTGTATACTTGCCAGTTTTAGCTTTAGCCAGCACCATCTTCAGATTAGCCTTAACGTCGGTAGCCCTGCCCCCTGGTAAACAGTGTATGATTGCTGGATGATTCGTTTTAAGTCTAATACTGCGGGTAATGGAGTCGCCAATGACTAGAGTTTTCAGTTTGTCAGAGGTGGGAGGCTAATGGTGGGAGGCTTCGACGTCTAAGACCCCGTAACGGGAGGAGTAGAGACCAGAGAAGGCTAGGCCTCAGACTCCGACTCGCTGCTTAATGGGGAAAACCGGTTGAATGTTTCAGACTGTGTTGTGATAACAGGGTTACATTATCCAGACTGTGTTGTGATAACAGGGTTACATTATCCAGACTGTGTTGTGATAACAGGGTTACATTATCCAGGCTGTGTTGTGATAACAGGGTTACATTATCCAGACTGTGTTGTGATAGCAGGGTTACATTATCCAGACTGTGTTGTGATAACAGGGTTACATTATCCAGACTGTGTTGTGATAACAGGGTTACATTATCCAGACTGTGTTGTGATAACAGGGTTACATTATCCAAACTGTGTTGTGATAACAGGTTACATTATCCAGACTGTGTTGTGATAGCAGGGTTACATTATCCAGACTGTGTTGTGATAGCAGGGTTACATTATCCAGACTGTGTTGTGATAACAGGGTTACATTATCCAGACTGTGTTGTGATAACAGGGTTACATTATCCAGACTGTGTTGTGATAACAGGGTTACATTATTCAGACTGTGTTGTGATAGCAGGGTTACATTATCCAGACTGTGTTGTGATAACAGGTTACATTATCCAGACTGTGTTGTGATAGCAGGGTTACATTATCCAGACTGTGTTGTGATAACAGGGTTACATTATCCAAACTGTGTTGTGATAATATTATTGTTGCATTATCCAAACTTTGTGACCGCTATTTGAATATCATAGTGTAGAGAGATCAGGTGTGTTAGGAGGGTCAGGCTATCCTGCAAACAGAACAACATTTTAGGGTTAGGGTTAGTGTTAGGAGGTTCAGGATGGTCAGGCTACCATCCAAAAAGAACAACGTTATACGGTTTAGAGTTAGGGTTAGGGTTAGGAGGTTCAGGATGGTCAGGCTACCGTCCATAAAGAACAACATTATAGGGTTAAGGTTAGTGTTAGGAGGTTCAGGATGGTCAGGCTACCATCCAAAAAGAACAACGTTATACGGTTTAGAGTTAGGGTTAGGGTTTAGAGGGTCAGGGTGGTCAGGCTACCATCCATAAAGAAGAACGTTATAGGGTTAAGGTTAGGGTTAGGAGGGTCAGGATGATCAGTCTACCGTCCATAAAGAACAACGTTATAGGGTTAAGGTTAGGAGTTTCAGGATGGTCAGGCTACCATCCATAAAGAACAACGTCATAGGGTTAAGGTTAGGGTTAGGAGGTTCAGGATGGTCAGGCTACCATCCATAAAGAACAACGTTATAGAGTTAAGGTTAGGGTTAGGAGGGTCACGATGATCAGTCTACCGTCCATAAAGAACAACGTTATAGGGTTAAGGTTAGGAGGTTCAGGATGGTCAGGCTACCATCCATAAAGAAGAGCGTTATAGGGTTAAGGTTAGGGTTAGGAGGTTCAGGATGGTCAGGCTACCATCCATAAAGAACAACGTTATAGGGTTAAGGTTAGGGTTAGGAGGTTCAGGATGGTCAGGCTACCATCCATAAAGAACAACGTTATAGAGTTAAGGTTAGGGTTAGGAGGGTCACGATGATCAGTCTACCGTCCATAAAGAACAACGTTATAGAGTTAAGGTTAGGAGGTTCAGGATGGTCAGGCTACCATCCATAAAGAAGAACGTTATAGGGTTAAGGTTAGGGTTAGGAGGTTCAGGATGGTCAGGCTACCATCCATAAAGAAGAACGTTATAGGGTTAAGGTTAGGGTTAGGAGTGTCAGGATGGTCAGGCTACCGTCCATAAAGAACAACGTTATAGAGTTAAGGTTAGGAGGTTCAGGATGGTCAGGCTACCGTCCATAAAGAACAACGTTATAGAGTTAAGGTTAGGAGGTTCAGGATGGTCAGGCTACCATCCATAAAGAAGAACGTTATAGGGTTAAGGTTAGGGTTAGGAGGTTTAGGATGGTCAGGCTACCATCCATAAAGAAGAACGTTATAGGGTTAAGGTTAGGGTTAGGAGGGTCAGGCTACCGTCCATAAAGAACTATCATGTTGCTGTATAGAGGAGGCTCCTGTTCCTTCCTTATGGAACATATTTTATAATCTTCAACACCACTTGTGTTGTGAAAAATGCCCGTAGAATAACTAATACTTTTATATTTTCATCAAAAGGTAATCCTTAGAATGATTTGCTGTCTTGTGTGCGTCTTGTTTTAGCTGTAATATCATAGATAACCACAGGAGGGCGATGTGCCACTAAAAGTCCTCCTATCCCTTCTTCCTGGTTGTTGCTAGTTTACCCCAGCCATAATGTCAAAATTGTCTATATTGTAAAAATGTATGAAAATATCTATATTAAGGTTAGGGTTAGGAATATGGTTAGCTGTCTGGTTAAGGTTAGGGTTAGGTCAGGTTTAGGGTTAGGAATAAGGTGATCTGTCTGGTTAAGATTAGGGTTAGGTTAGGGTTAGGGCTAGGTTAGGGTTAGGAATAAGGTGAGCTGTCTGGTTACAGTTAGGGTTAGGTCAGGGTTAGGAATAAGGTGAGCTGTCTGGTTAAGGTTAGGGTTAGGTTAGGGTTAGGGTTAGGAATAAGGTGAGCTGTCTGGTTAAGGTTAGGGTCAGGTTAGGGTTAGGTCAGGGTTAGGGTTAGGAATAAGGTGAGCTGTCTGGTTAAGGTTAGGGTTAGGTTAGGGTTAGGAATAAGGTGAGCTGTCTGGTTAAGGTTAGGGTCAGGTTAGGGTTAGGGTTAGGAATAAGGTGAGCTGTCTGGTTAAGGTTAGGGTTAGGTCAGGGTTAGGAATAAGGTGAGCTGTCTGGTTAAGGTTAGGGTTAGGTTAGGGTTATGGTTAGGAATAAGGTGAGCTGTCTGGTTAAGGTTAGGGTTAGGAATAAGGTTAGCTGTCTGGTTAAGGTTAGGGTCAGGTTAGAGTTAGGGTTAGGAATAAGGTGAGCTGTCTGGTTAAGGTTAGGGTTAGGTTAGGGTTAGGAATAAGGTGAACTGTCTGGTTAAGGTTAGGGTCAGGTTAGGGTTAGGTCAGGGTTAGGGTTAGGAATAAGGTGAGCTGTCTGGTTAAGGTTAGGAATAAGGTTAGCTGTCTGGTTAAGGTTAGGGTCAGGTTAGGGTTAGGTCAGGGTTAGGGTTAGGAATAAGGTGAGCTGTCTGGTTAAGGTTAGGGTTAGGAATAAGGTTAGCTGTCTGGTTAAGGTTAGGGTTAGGAATAAGGTGAGCTGTCTGGTTAAGGTTAGGGTTAGGTTTAAAATCAGACTTTAGGAAGATAAATTGAAGAAATGGGGGGTTGCAGTCATCACAATCATCTTCATCACATCATCATCTTCATCACAACCTCATCATCCCTTCATCATCATCATAGTTCCCAGTAGTTCAGTCAGGGTTCCTCTCATCATCATCCTCATCATAGTTCCCAGTAGTTCAGTCAGAGCTCTTATATCTGTTGTAGGTGACAGCTGATCTTCATCCCTCTATATTTACCATGCTAATGCTGTCTATGCTGTCTATGAAGCACAGGTGGTGTGTGTTTTTGTGTGTAGTGCTGGAATTTACATTTTAGAGTTCAGGGTTGATTCGCCAAAGCAACGTTATGATGTCATATCCTCTCTATTACCTCATAGCAGGAAACAAACCAGATCAGGAGCAGCTGGCTGTGTGTGTGAGTGTGATGTGTGGGTTGTAACACATTTCAGTTCTTAAGGGATGTGTATTGTTGAGAACAGGTTCAGACCTGCCAATCTGCCTGCCTGTCTGTCTGCTTGTCTGTCTGTCTGTCTGTCTGCTTGCCTGTCTGCCTGCCTGTCTAACTGTCTGTCTGTCTGTCTGTCTGCTTGCCTGTCTGCCTGCCTGTCTGTCTGCTTGTCTGTCTGTCTGTCTGTCTGCTTGCCTGTCTGCCTGCCTGTCTAACTGTCTGTCTGTCTGTCTGTCTGCTTGCCTGTCTGCCTGCCTGTCTGTCTGTCTGTCTGTCTGCTTCCTGTCTGCCTGCCTGTCTAACTGTCTGTCTGTCTGTCTGTCTGTCTGTCTTTGGTCTGCCTTTCTGCCTGCCTGTCTGCCTGCCTGTCTGCTTGCCTGTCTGCCTGCCTGTCTGCCTGTCCGTCGGTCTGTCTGTCGGTCTGTCTGTCTGTCTGTCTTTGGTCTGCCTTTCTGCCTACCTGTCTGCATGTCCGTCGGTCTGTCTCTATGAGAAAATGTGACCACAAGAGACTAAACATGGTTCAGGTTGAACATGGAGCATTTACTGGTTTAATACAGCTGTGCATTAATATTTAACAGGATGGCTATATTAGCGTGGGGGGTAGCTGGGGGTAACCGGAGACAGGGGTGAGGTGCTGTGCTGGTGTTATGTG